>NW_009596717.1:26656-43544 GCF_000690535.1 Cariama cristata
TACAAAAGGAAGCTACAGCTATAGAAACCTCTCTGGAAGAGAAAAGATTAAGACGACATAATATGCTGCTTGAATGCAAGGTGCAGGACTTGAAAATAAAGCTCCTGTCTGGATCACTGGATGACATCAGTGAAGTAGAGGTACTTAAAATTTTTACAGAAGATAGATGTCACGGGGGAGTAATTACTCAGTCTTGAATTTAAAGATACTTATTTTTTCCATACACCTTACGTGTTTGTCTTACAGAGTAATGTTAAAATAAATACGTTGTTCTCATGTGATCAGGCCTGATCCATTGAAGAGAAGATATTTTGTTTACTTTTGTAGACAGAAATATGGTTTGCAAGTATTTTTGCTTGTGCTTGAAATGTACTCTGTGAAATACGTAAAATCACTGTGCTACAAGAAAATTGGTATGAAGGAGTATTCAAGAAATATGTATGTAAGAGGACACATGGGGTCAGTTCAGAAATGTAAATAAATATGGCATGTATATGGATTGAGATAATATTTGGTTAATCATCCATAATATAAATGCTGTCTACCATTATCCTTTTGTCTTCAGTAGATGTAGATACTCACAGAAATCAGAGAGAGGCTAAAATAGAAATACTACTGCTATCAGAGGATTGACCCTCATTATTTTTCTCAGTCTTCCCTCTTTTTCCAGCATATCTTTTGTGAGGAGAAATTAAACTTTCTCCACTGTTATGAAAGAAAAGAGCTATGGGTTTTGAAGGACTTGTCACAAGTCTCTGAATTTGGAAGCAGTCTTGTTGAACCCATTCCTTAGAAAAGTACTTTTGCTGAAGGATAGGTATGAATGAGTGGGTCAGAAGACAACATGAAGGCAGTGAGGTAGGCAGTCTTTGAAGGGCAAGGACATGAACTGCTAATCATCAGAGTATGTCGGCAGCGCAGCGCTCGCTGTTTATGAATAAGGAAGAGATGAAACCAAGGAGGCGGGCAGTAGGAATAACAACTTAGATTCCTCATTAATATCACTGAGAGGACCAGTAAGATTTGGTTCTGAGAGAGAATCTTGTTGGGAAAGGGACTGATAGCAATGTGCAGCATGTGTTTCATTCAAGGGAAGGTAGCTGTTGGAAATCCAGGCTTAACAGTGTTCAGAAGATACTCTGCTTATGCCATACAGAATTGAAGCTACTTATTCTTCTGAGGCCAACTGAGTGGACAAAATGCCTCGACTTACACACTTCAGAGCCTTTCCTTGAAAGAGAATATCATGGGAACGTAAATCTTTCCAATCAGGAGATTTACAGTATGCACATTGTTCTAAATACATTACAAATAAATTACTGCTACTTTCATCTTAGCTTCAGACTAAAATTAGCAGCTGTTTTCATCTTCATTTAGAAGGTGTGGTTTTTAATTAGACTTATAAGATCTTAACTACCTGTTAAGTCCATTGTGGCTAGAGGAGGAGCTGTGGAATAAGTTTACCTCATGCCATGTTACCACCGTCTCCTCATTTTATGTCCTTTTAATGTATTGTTTTAACAGTTTTAAAGTTAACAGTCATATTTCTGAACTGGAATGTCCTTCCTATTTATAGCTAGGAGCTGAAACAGAAGGCACTCAGATTACATCAACTATCTATGAAAGGGAAGAGGCAATTGAGATAGACTACAGCAGCCTAGCAGAAGACGTGAAGGTAATCTCTTCTTGTTTGAATTTATTAGAGATTGAGTTTTTTATTTTTATTTGTTGTTTTGTAGTATTCTTTGTCCTAGTGTTTAAATGAAACATACTAAAAACACTGTTAAGTGTGTGTGTGTCTTGGTTTTGCAATCCTACATAGCACTAATGTGTGGGATTTCTGGATAGGTCAATTTCCTGTGTAACTAAATTTAATTTAAAGCTTACTGAAATCATAAAAATAGAATGGAGACCTAGTAAATAGAACTCTGATTTTATTCTTTTTCCCATCCTCCTTTACCTTCTGCCTCTTAAGTTTCAACATTATAGATTGTGACTCGGAACTGTAGGAACCAATGATTGGCTGCTTGGGGGTTGTACCACCTTCTCTCCGTACCATTTTCAGAGACTGAGACGTACCATACTTCCTTTGTAACAGTCCATCAGGTCATGTTTTCTCAGCACTTTTTTATAATTATTTTTTTCCTTTTTAATCTTAGGGAAAGTAATTAAATGTTAGAGGCTAGGTACAGAGCAAGGGACGAATCTCTCATCACTGGCACTTGTCTCAAAGAATTCATCAAGAACCTGTCTTCAAAGGTTTTCTTTACAAATCAAGTGGTGAAGCCAGCTAATCCTCCTCCTGTGTTGTATTTTAACCCAGACTTCTAGGCTGAAGGGGATTTGTTGTCTGTTCTTAAAGGTCTGGTAGAAGAATACTTAGGATCTAGTAAACTTATTCTGAGAAGTAAGACTCTGAGTGGAGTTTTGTGTTTTGTTTCCAGTTAAATCTATTAAATGAGTGGGATACTTCTTCCAGAAACCATGAGTGCTTGCCGTTTATGTTGAAACATCTTGGCCTAAAAGCAAATTTTATTGCTCTAGTATTTTTATTTTTTTCTTCAGGACCTAGAGTCTGATAAAGATATAGAGGATCATCTGAACCAGATGCAGCAGGAAATAAAATCTAAAGAGAATACTTTAATGAGGACAGCTGCTCCAAACCTGAGAGCAGTAGAGAAATTACAGATAGCTCGGGACAAGTTCCAAGAATCAATAGATGGTAACACTGAGGCTTTCATATGAATCTCTTCTGTGACTGTGAGAGTTCTCACCCTAATTGAAATTCCTCTTTCTGGGGTTGGCCCTGCTGATTTTGCTTCTTTCAGATACTAAGGCATTTCTGTGCTCAAGTGTTTATCCTCAGCTGTCTTTTTAATTATATGTAAAGAATTTATTAACATGCACTTTACACTGCAGTAGTTTATTGAAATAGTTTGAATGATTGGAAAGACACTTTGGCCAAATGACATAATCAAGTATTTTTTACATATTTTCTAAAAATTACTGACTTTAATCATAAAATTCTTTAAATTTCTCTTAAATAATTGAAGGAACATATATATGTTGTCCAGAACTCAGACAGGAGCTTTACTGCAAAATTATTGGTATCCTCAAAGAGCATCGCAGACATTAACATATTAAGAAAACCAAGTTGTTCTGAAGCTGTAACAGGTAAATGCTGGTGCTGCTTAAGGCTACCCAGCTTACAGAAGGAATTAGGAGAAGAATGTTGTTCATTGCTCCAGGCGAATGTAGCACAGAGCAGATTGAATACATCCCAACTTTTCAGTTTTGGGGGCCTCCATTTGAAATCTGGAAGGAAAGTCCTAATATTGGTATGCTCCTTGTATGTGCATTAGAACGTTTTTCTGCAATAAATATTTTCCTTGATGCTTGTTACAGCACACAATATATATTTGTTCTGTGTATCTGCTTAGAGGCTTATTATGGAGTAATTTTAGTAATTTTTTTTCATAGCTTTTGAGACCAGCAGAAAGGAGGCCAGAACATGCAAACAAGAATTTGAACAGGTGAAAAAAAGGAGATACGAGCTTTTTAGCCGGTGCTTTGAGCATGCCTCCATAGCTGTTGATCAGATCTACAAGAAGCTTTGCAGAAACAGCAGTGCTCAGGTGTGTCATGTTCTTAGGTGCTTGGCCTAAAAGGCCTACTTGGTGCTTTGTCATCTACAATAAGAGAACTTAATAACACTTTTGGTTTCCAAAGATGTTTCAGTCCTGAAGAAAAAAACTACACAAATAATAAATATTTCAGAATTTTAAGGTCAGAGGAGGAATAGGTAACGTGCCAAAGCATGCTTGACATTAGACAGAGAAATGTGATCTAAGATGTTAACAACATTGGGAACTACTCAGTTTGGGTTAGTTTTACTCACTGTATTTAGCAGACTTGTAAATTATTGTGATGCAAGTGTGAAATATTCAACTACTTCATTTAAAAATAACATTGTTTTACAGATCTAGTGATACTAATAATAAGTAATTAAACCCACTTAATCATTAGTATATGTAAAACTAAAAGTCATAAATCGCTATTGCAGTGCTAGTGTTTTGTATGAGGTTTTGAAGCTCCTTATACCCCACAAATATTTCAAAAAAGATAGACTTAATATGTTCGCAACTTTTAAGGAACTTGTAAAAAAAATTGTGTCACAATTATATTAATCTTTGCTAGTGTTCCAGTATTAATGCCAAAAGTAAGGAGGAGACTCCCAAATGCTTTGGTTACATCAAATTCTGTAGATGGTTGAATATTTAAAGGGCTCAGGCTTGAATTCTTGTCTGTCTGAAACTTCAGATTTTGTGTTTTCCCTCAGAGTCCGATATTCAGTTAACACCTTAAATATCTTTAAATATACCCTTTCTGCTTCTAGGTTGGACAGGATAATAAAGTGTGTGTTTCTTCCCAATTATGGGGACCATACCTTTTCCCTTAGACTAAACATCAGGCAAGTTTTGACTTTGCATCACTCAGAAACAGCCAGTATTTTCCAGATGCATTGCCAAAAATAATTAGTTAGATGCTTGCTTTCTGAGGTCTGTGATGCTGTGCCTTGATTTGAGCCGTAGTGGTAACCTGGTGAAGAGATTATCCTCTGATTAGCTGGGAAGCTAAAACTGCCTACTGGATACTAACAGAGCAGCTGAAGGAAGCTGGTGTCACTGCATTGGAAGAGAAATGATTGCTCCGTATGTGGTGATCGGTCTGCTTAGCTAAGGGTTAGCTCCGAGTTTTGCTGTCAGAGGAGGTGGCCTAGGTTGCAGCTTGAACAGATGCTTTTTAAGCAACCATAACAATTTTTAACATGGCAATTTCTTATAATAATATTAAGAAATATTAATTTTATTAGTAACATTTATTAATACTGCTTTAATACCCAGTCTAAAAAAGAGAAGCTTTGATAGATTGACTTAACTTCCAGAGATTCTGGACTCAAAACATTCGTGCACTGAATATATTGCTCAGTAAAATTTATTTCATCGGTACACTGTGTGGTGAAAGTACTTCAAAAGAAACTACTGCCTAAGAAATCGTACGTACACAGATCGCTGCTGGGTTTGCCATCAGTTCCCTTCCATTCCTCTTCTGTGAAGAGAGAAATGTCGTTCCTTTCGTATCTTGATGGGCAATGAATGTATGTGCCCTAGTAAGCTACAAGGTGATTTTTGCCAGGTGTCCATGTATCTGAAAACTTCCTATGCAGTGGCATAGAACTGGGAGTTGCATTGCAAGATACTTGACGTGTTTACAGCCTGAAGACCATTGTAATAACAATGACAGGCATTCTCTCAGCAGAGAGGAAGAGGACAATATGCATACCTCCAACAAAACAACGATACTGCAAGCACTGTATCTTACTTCCAGGACTATTTACCGCAGAAATTAAATTAACGTACATGTAGTGTCTTGGTTTGTTTTTCTTCCTCTGTATCTATAATCCAAGAGGAGCCATTTGAAATGAGTGTCAGTGGTGGAAATTTGTCCTTTATCTGTTTCCACTTGTGCAGAGGGGAAGAGACTGTATTATTGTCTCTTCCATGTAATGGGAAAAATAAACCATGTAGCAATAAGCTTATCCATCGTACTTTTCAATGGTTTGGTAAAATGGCCATTCCTTTAAAATAATACTTTTAATTTTTGGACCTGGGAACCAGGACACAAACTACAGAGAAAGCCTACCTATATTAAAATCTTTCTCCAGCTCAAAGCTAGATTTTGTAAAAGTAACCTTTCACAAAAAAGTCTAATTTTGGAAGTATGTTTGCGTCCAAACAAAAAAGAAACTGCTTTTAAAGTCTAAAACTTTTATGTAATTGCTTTGGTTTTAATTATTAAAGGTGATAAAATCAAGTTTATTTAGTAGTTGAAAGTTTGTAAATAACTAATATGTAGAGCAGTTTCCAAAATGGTTTGGTTAATTAGCCTCCTAGCTCATGGTTTGTTAACAAAGGCATATTCACTAGGAATTTTTACGGTGCTCTTCAGAATAGATGAGCAGGTGTTTCCTACAAATGAAGCTAACTTCCCAGTTTCAACACGAGCTCAGTCAGTATTTAAACCTAAAAAATATCCATCTTAATAATTTCATAAATGTCACTATTAATAATGAAATATATGTGTTTTCAGGCATTCCTGAGTCCTGAAAATCCTGAGGAGCCTTATCTGGAAGGCATTGGCTTTAACTGCCTGGCTCCAGGGAAACGCTTTATGCCAATGGACAGTTTGTCAGGAGGTGAAAAAGCTGTGGCAGCTCTGGCTCTTGTGTTTGCTATACACAGGTAACAGACATGGGATGGTGTTAGCCAAGTACGTGGCTGGGTAAGCGGCAGGAAAATAGACAGTGTTACACTTACAAACATGCTAAAAAAATTCTGCTGATACAGAATTCAAACGTTACTAAAGTCTTCATTCTTTACCTGTCATTACTTCTTACCAAAGTTTTATGACAGAGTAAGTAAAGCTCTAAAGTAATTAGAATGTTTATTAACATTTTTGCATCTAAATGCAAAATACTGTGTTGTCTTCTACAGTTTTCGGCCAGCACCATTTTTTGTTTTAGATGAGATAGATGCTGCCCTGGATAACACAAACATCGATAAAGTAAGTTGGTCCCTTTCACCTTACCCTTTTATCAACAATGTAATACATCTTGTATAGAAGGATGGCTACTTTTCATTGCAGGCTGTTGTGATAAAGAGATTCATTACACTGTCTTAACCTGTTTGAAAATATATTGGGTGTAGGACTGAAATAATGGTTATATGAGGTACTAGACTAGGGCTAGGTTTAAATTCATAAATCTAAGCGTGTTTTAGTCAGTCCCTAAACTGTGAGGTTGAGAAAAATAGGTCAGGAGTGTGAAAGCATGGCACGTGTCCGCGTGTGGTACGGTCTGACAGGAAGGTCACGTGTGAATTGCGGGTTGGGTTGGTTGGAGTTTTCGAGGTCTTTGAGTTCCCTTATCTCTGAGAAACAGAAAGGAGTGTATCTGTATGTGGAAATCAAGGCATGGCCTATTTCTCTTATATAATTGGCCTACTAAATATTTTTACATTAACACCAATTAAGGGCTATCACTCCTGTCATTTTGGTCACATGAATTCTTACTTGATTAAAATAGCTTCCTGTCTTCCTCTCAATTTGTCTTTCCCTTTTTGCTAACAACTCTTCACTGTAACAAAAAGAGTACAAACAGTAAAGCTCACCACCTGCAGATGTCAGCCTCTGGGAGGAGGAGACTCAATACAAGGAGACTCTATGTAGGAGAAGAATCAAAAAGATCTCCGCATGTGCCTGGACTTGCTTTTATGGAAACATTTGTTTCCACATAAAGTAAGGTCAAGCTATATTTCTACTTGCATTAATAGTGATGTCAGTCTTGGTAGAGCCTAACAAAAACAAGGAGTTCTATAAACACCAAACTTCTTTCATTATTTGTTTATTTCCCCCCCCAACCCCTCTTTCCTAATGGCATTAACTGTGATGTGCCAAGTACACCAGAGTTTGCTGGGAAGGTACCTCTATAGTAGACAGCTGGGCAAGCTCCACTACTTGTGCCTGCCAGATAGAATTCCTTCTCAGAGATTACTGGCTCCACGTAGCACTGGGAGAAGTGTTTTCCTGAACCTGAGTTCCTTAAACGTTCCGTGGGATACAAGTCCATAAGGCATACCTGGCTTCCACTACTTCCAAGCAGATGATATGCCCTGAGTTTGTTTTAACTCGGTCCAGTGTGTTTAGCAACACCAGATTAGATGTGATGGGACTGTAATGAAAACAGCGAGGCAAGCTTTAGGGTTTGGCTCTGTGACGTGATTAGAAACAAGATTACACATCAAGTGATCACAAAACACCTCTGTGATCTAAGCTTTTTAACAGGATACTTCTCTAGTTATGAGTCTGTCACTCAGGACCACTATGAGTTGACGTAACAGCTGAAGATCAGGTATTGTGGTTAAAGACCAGTATTGGGTTTCCCAGATGTTACTCTTCGTTCTGGAGTCGAATGCATCATGACTGATGACTTGGAGTTAAGCAGGCTGCCTCCAAGTTTTCCTTTACTGTCTTCTCTGCTATTTAATGCTAAATTTCACATTTTGCCTTTCATCAAAGCTGCAGTGTATGAGGTGATGAGTGTTTGCTGTCTCTGCAGACTTCTGAGGTGGTCTTTTGGATACAGATGTAAAATTCTCTGCCGTTCTGTCTTGAGCTGGGCAGGGCTCCCAGATCACACCTAACAAAATCGCAGGTCATTACCTGGATGACTTTCGTTTATCCGCCTCAGTTCCTGTTGCAGTTATAGATGCACCAGTTGTCAATGATGTACGCATGCCATGAAGTTGTGATTTCTAGTGTGCTTTCAGCTTCCCATAGAGACTACAAATGCAGCAGGAACACAGCTGAGGAGAGGTGCAGTAATGAGGCACTTTGCTGCAGTTTGTCTTTCTGAGTAGGCTCATTCTGACACATCTGGCAGAAGAGTTGTCCACTTTATACCTCAGAATATGCCAAGCGCCATTCTTCTTCAGAACACGATAAACAAAGAAGAGCTGATTTTTCTTTTACGCAACTGCGTTTCTCAGTTCAAACGTATTTCAAATCTGGTTTACTTTTCCCCAGATAAAAATCACATTTGTAGCCCAGTCACATTAACAGCTGTTAGCCAAATGGTTCCTAGGCTTATAACCTTCAATTGGTGGTATTTTTACAGTTTGAAAGTATCGTATTTCAATTGAACCTGTGGCGACTATAATCTATGTTTTTAAGCTGTATATTCGAGAAAATAAAGAACATTAATGCAGAATGTTTAAGTACTGTAAGTTCTGGTTTAATGTATATTTATAAAAATAACATCCATAAATACCACTTTATGGCCAAAGAGCTATTAAACTTGGATGATATTACACATGAGGGTTAACCCTGAAATTGCCTTAGTAGTCTACATTAAGCCTCTAGTTGAGTCCTTGGGGCCCATCTAATCCGAGTGGGAAGTTAGGCTGAGCTTCCTGCTTTGAAGTTGCATTGGGCTTCTGCCCGTTCCGTAACCGTCGTGCCTAGCAGTGCCCCTCTGCCGTAAGGCTGGGGCACACTGGCTGCGTGGCCCCCCCTCCAGACCCTCCCGCTTGGCTTACGGCCCTTCTGCAGTCCTCTTCCTGCCCGCTGCTCCCCTAACGAGGTGCAGCGTGGAGGGCTCGGGGCAGGATTACTCGAAAGGGCTGCTCTTTTCACGTAAGTAATGGCGAGGAGGCAACCTCTCGTACAGGCTGTGATGTATCGTGTGCTCAGAGAGCAGCTGCCTGTGCGATGCGGGAAGAGGGTGACAAAATAGTGGTTTCCTGGGAAATTCCTTTAATCAGCTTCAACATCTATCTAGGTATTGTTGTTATAAGGAAAGTTACATTATTCAAGCATGCTTGAAAAGTGTCTTAATTTGCAGAATGAGCAAAAAGCACAGTTGCAGTGATCTGCAAGCATCATGAAGTTAATGTTGCCCTGCTGCCAGGGTCTTTTGTATCTCTTCTCTTATCTGTAAGATGCAGTTGTTACTGGAAAGCACCAAAACCTTCAGGGAGAGGGATCAAATACTGCAGGTCAGCAAACATGGTACATGGAAAGTTATACGTAGTTAGTACTCGCTGGTATCCAGGTTTTATGCTTAGAACGAAGTCTCTTTCCATTCTTTCAGTTTAAGGATTTACTAAAGCAGATCTCCGGTAATATACTGTAAAATGTGGATTACGTAACTCACTAAAGGCTGTTCTTCCATTAAAAAAAAAAAAGACTTCCATATCACATAGATATGGCTGTGCAGACAAAAGTCTAATTAAAAATATATTGGGTTTCCTTTATTTGGCATTTAATTTATATTGAGGGATACTGCCTTATTTAGTTACCGATTTATAATTAATATTTTTACCTTTATTTTGCAGATCATTGAAAAAAAATGTTGCTGTCTGCAGCGAACGAATACATATTTAATATTTTGGTATACAGCCACTAACAACCTTTTCACACCTTTTTTTTTCCTTATTCAGGAATCTCCACCTTCCTTTGTCATTATATTAAGTAAAATATTTTTCATTGGCACTGGCCTTTTTCTAGACCTTTATTCATTGGAGTAAATGATAATTTTCTTAGGTGTTTTCCAAAAGGAGCCAATCTGAGGGGTTGTCTTACAAACTTGCAAACTGTCTGTCTTTAAGACCGTTTTTCTTTCTTGTTTTATCCTGCTTATTTCATAACTGAATTCTGCAGCTAATGTTCTTGGGTTCTTTCCTTATCATTCCCTAATTAAAGTATGGTTTAAGTCTGCCAGAATTAACTGACTGAAATATTTGACTTCTTTCCAAAGGTATCAAGTTTCATTAGAGAACAGGCTCATGAACAGTTTCAAATGATAGTTATTTCTCTAAAGGAAGAGTTTTATTCCAAAGCAGACGCATTGATCGGAGTGTGTCCAGAGGTAACAAACAATTATTGCCAATTTTTGTTAAATAATCTGTACTGGTTTTTGTTGAAGTATGGATTTACACCTTAAGTGTTACTGCAGTGAATCATTACATAACGGTGTTGCTGGATTTGAACTGCTTTGTGTTTGGAAGTAAGTGCAGGTACTGGCTCAAGGAAAAGACTATTTTGGTAACTCAGGTTCATTATTGTGTCTCATAGTTATTTATGAAATGCTTATTTCAAATAACAGAAATGTTTTAAATTGTATGATCCTTCCTCTTCTCAGTGTGATGACATCATGGGTACTGGCTCAAGGAAAAGACCATTTTGGTAACTCAAGTTCATTATTGTGTCTCATATTTATGAAATGCTTATTTCAAATAACAGAAATGTTTTAAATTGTATGATCCTTCCTCTTCTCAGTGTGATGACATCATGTTCAGTCGAGTACTGACTTTGGATCTTACCGAGTACCCAGACGCTGATGAGCAGCACAAACGCAGTTCTGTTTCAGAATGAAGCATGGATGATTTCAGGTGACAACAGGGATAACTGTTTGCAGCCGACTGTTACAAATCTGAGTTTGAGTGTGGCTATTAGAGGTTGATAGAGAAATGTTCACCTTTCAAAAGAACAAGCTGTTTTCTAAAATACTGAAGAAAATAACTTACTTGTTGATACAGTTTTGTTAACAAGTAAGAGGGAGCCAGAGGTGGTTACTGAAGTGTGTACGCTCTGGTATGCAAAGCTTTCTCTTCAAATGGTTTGGGGGTTTTTTGCCTGAAGATGAAGGATTACAGGTTCACATAAGCACACTATAACAAAGAATAAACTCCCTCTTGCTTTTCCTATGGGAAGTCATGTGTTCAGCTGTATCTCCAGTGCACTGTTTCGATGCATGCTACCGCTGGCCAAGACCTCTGCCATCTCTCTCTCGTGTTGCAGTTGCAGCTGTTTGCCTTCAGATAGGATTATTTCCTGTTTGTTAAGAAGGTACTGGAATTTGCCCATTATCTTATGGAAACTTCTGTGCTGCTCCAGAAGACTTCCATCTTCCACTGCAACCTTATGAAAATATTACTTTACTTTACAAAAGCTCGCGATCTGTCTCTATAGGTGTGATGTAACCTGGAAAAATTTTATCTTTGAGGTGTTCTACCCCACACAAGTGGAAAGAATAAAAGAGGCGTGAGTCAGATGCCATACAGGCAGCAGCCTTAGAAAAGTGTCTGGGTTTGCAGTCCAGACTGTTATTACGTAGCTGTCCCAGTAAAGGCAGGTTTATTTTGATGGCCATGCTTTGTCTAAGCAGCAAAGTTTAATGAAGCTGGTTACAGAACACAGAGCAAGCCTGAATCGCTTCATCTGGCATATGTTTCACCTCAGTGTACACTGAAGAGCTTTACTTGGTTTATGGTTGTTCATAATAATTCTGTTGTCTTAGGTTCTTATAGTAGCTTGCTTATACATGTCTGCCTTGTAAGGGGTTCCCGGTACTGGGCTTGTGGCACACAACTGATGGTGGCTGGAGCTGTGGGGTTACTGCACAGGGAAGGAATGACATGTGAGCGGTAGAGAATGTCTTCCTGTGGGAACATTTCAACAACATAAGTGTGCCCACTTCTACTGTAGACAGATGTTTATCAAATATCTATGTTGCTGCCACACTTTATTTAATAAAATTACTTCCTCTGAGTGTAAGTAAGTAAGTTGTGAATTAGCATCAGTCCCTTAATTCAGCATCCATTGACAGATGTGGAAATACTTAACAGTAGTGTGAAGGATGAATAGAAGAGCAGCCCCATGTGATTTCTCAAAGATCTTTGGCCTACTGCAAATACAGAAATTTTGGGTCGGTTTGTGGTTTTTTGTTTGTTTTTTTTTTTTTAACCATTTGCTAGGAACAGTTGGTTGAAATAGAAACAGAGAGTAAAGAACTGACCATTTGAAGAATGGTGGAAGCTACACATTTTAGCTCCTATACAAGAATGGTCTATTTGGCTTTAAGTATTTTATTAAAAGAGTGTATGCCATCATCAGAGAGGTCTTATCAGCTTCATTACACAGCTTGAGCAAAACAGGATAAGAAGTGGTCAACAGGTTTGTTTTCAGTAAATATCTTGTTCCCATTTAAAGAAAAAAAGAATTTAAGTAGAAAAAGAGCCATCTATGGTAGAATTGGCAAACACCACGTAACATGCCAGTGTGCATGGTTTGTTCTTTCACAGCACTCAGGTCATCGTTTGAACAGGGCCTTAAGCAAATGGACCAGACAAGTATCAGGTTCTGCCCCTTTTGACTGTATTTAAGGCAATGCCATCCCTAAGATGCCTAAAATACATTCTTTGACTGGGGGAGGAAAAAACCAACCAAAACTAGGCATTTCTGCCTTCTTATTGTGTATGTTAGGAATTAAAATAACCCCTTACTTACTCATCTGCATTTCTGGATACAAATAAATGGCTGTTGTACAAGCTGCAATATCTACAAAATGGACAAATCGCCAATGCTCATTGTAAGGTGATGCTTACCGAAGGGAAGGGATGTGAGTCTGACTTCAGGCACAGGATAAGGAGTTATGTGACTTTAGGGTTGGGCTTAAAGAATTGCACTAATCAGGGTCGTAAATAATTCAGCTCATCTGATAATTCTGCTGCAGCAGTTTGAAGCAACACTTCCAAGTGTTCTAAGCTGATAGATCAGCATCCCAAAGAGCATGACTGATCACTTTTGAAAACAGCCCACTCATGCCAACTAGGGAAGCAACTTCTAGAGGTGAGATTCTTACAGGTAATGCTATACGTGATGGTAAAAGACTGTTTTCAAAAGTGATGTACACATAAATACAGTCTCTCAAAGGGAGAGGATGAGCATGGTCTACAGTTTCAGGCTGGTTTAGCTTTTGATTTTTGCCTTTTTAAAAACACAGCTGAAACCGTGAGAACTGATACTTGAGGTCCTTGGCAATTACATCCCATACTAAAACCCAAGTACCGTTTCCAGACTGGGTGTCTTCTTCTGGGGTAGAAGAGACAAGAGGCAGTGTGCAGGCATTGTTCAAGATTGCTTTCTAGGCAAAATGCCTTCAGCTCTTCACCTACTTGAGAACAGGGACAAAGACTTCCACACCATGGGAACTCTACCCATCTCAGTAGTTACTAGTCTAGAAAGAAGCATGCCCCTCACTTCTAAGCTTTTCATTTTGCACACATACTTACTAGAGAACAAGCAGAAATTGTTTTTGTGACATACCCCCATTCAGGCAGAAAGGGCACCTGACAGACGCATCGCTTCCACTCCCTGTCTAAAACCTCATTGTAGTGGGATGTGATCTCAAAAGGCTTCACAGATCAAACCCAGGGGGCATATAAGCCAGAAATTGGTTTTGTGACGGGAGTAAAGAGCTGACATACCCCCATTCAGGCAGAAAGGGCACCTGACAGACACATCGCTTCCACTCCCTGTCTAAAACCTCATTGTAGTGGGATGTGATCTCAAAAGGCTTCACAGATCAAACCCAGGGGGCATATAAGCAGAGAATCCTGACTGAAGCAACCCTCCAGGACTGCCAGCTACGAATGCGCCGGTGTCAGAACAAAGAATGGTCCTGAACACGGTCTCCTGCAGACACTGAGGTGAGAGGCAGCTGACTAGAACATTTCAGAAGATTACCAGTGTTAGCAAGTGGGCCAGTAATTATGTCAGTTTAGTACTGAGACAATTCAGTGGTCAGTGAAGTAACCACCTCAGGAAAAAAAATAACAGTTAACGCAGTACCTGACCTTAATCACTGCAGTACTTCAACTGAAGTCACACTTGCACACTAGACATTGTCTACAGATACAGAGTTCAATACTAACTGGTTTTAATTCTGCTGCATTAAGACTATCTGTTACTTGCTGGCAGCATACTCTGATTTAAACAACAATATTTAAAATATTTCCATAGAAATACACTGCAAATAGGTCAGTAAGCCCCCACATACGTATGGTGCGTCCTTGCTGATGCACTACTATTGCATTACTATTCCTATTACATTTCTCCCCATGTGATCTCATGCCTTAACAGACTGACAAATGAAAACAAACACTTATGCTAAATGTGTAAAACAGGCAGGTTACCCTGATGTGGTTCTGTAAGTGTGAAACACCACCTCCTGTTCCTAACAGCGCAGGGATCTGAAGCTTGCAAGCAGCCTTGTGCTGACAGACCCCTGAAGAGTTCAACCTCCAGCAGTTCAGCTGATGAGCAGAGGAACAGAAAACCCTTCACTGCAAAGGCAGCTAGCAGACCGGTGCAGGTATGCTAAAGTCATGTCTGACAGAGTCAAACATGACCTCTTCTTCTGGCTTCACCTTGGTAACAAACAGCTTGGGCCAAGTGGCTTGAAGCAGAGGCAGAGACAACTTGCACCTGCTTCTACAGGACCCTGCAGATACAGTCTGAGTAGTATGGAAGCGCCTGGATAGGGGCTGGTGTGACTCTCAACCTTTACATACGTTACACCTTTACAGCTCTAGAAAAGAAAAGGCTAAGATGCACAATTTTTATTCCACTGAAAACCACGGAAATACTCAGCTCAAAACTTTCCATGCAGCAGACGTAAAACAGATACTGTTAAAAAGCTTCTGGGGTGGGTTTTAGGGTTTTTTGCATTAAATAGTGGGTATACCATTGTCTGACTGCTTGGTTCTCTTAGGAGAGTCAGTGCCATTTTCTCCTAACTTCCTTTTAGCACAGTCCACGCATGAAGTTCCTGTGGAGGGAGAGGGAGGAAGGGAAAAAAAAAAAGATTTTCATGTTGCTACATATGTGTCCTTTGTATGCTTTTTACTACAAGCACCAAGTATTAAGATAAACACAGTACCGGTCCACCGAGGTTCTTGTATTTGAATTCTGAAATCTTAACACCAACCTGACTGAAAGTCTGCACCAGTTCAGGGATCTCAAGCTCCGCCCCAACACTGAGCTCTGGCACTAACACATGAAATGGGAAGTAGCTAATTATACAGCTGCCTTTTGAAGAAAACCTTGATTTTTGTGGTAATGTCTGTGGAGTTCACAGGTGAAAAGCTACTTTAAAAAGTTTGGATCCCTTATTCAGAAGAAAAACAACATTCTTGGCATGAGCTACTGTTGAAAGTATAAACAGCATAGCTAGACAGTAAAAATGAACGGAAGAGAAATTCCTTCAAAATCAGGACATCCACCACTTGAAACTCTAGATATATATATTTTTGTGGGGTATTATACAAATCTGCGTTAAGGAATAATTCTCTTTTTTTTTTTTGTTACATACTCCAAAATACAAATAAATGGGTGCTAAAATTACTTGTAAGGAGGGTGCTAATAAGTTGGTAAAGGAGCTTTATGTTAAGTGGAACTGGAATAAATTGTGCTCAAGTTTTTTGGTTTCTTCTCCACTTTACTGAAAAGGTGATTTACGAACTCATCCGAAAGACAGATAAGCTGAAAATTCAGTTTGAATTACAAAAGTAATCTCTGACTTTACACCTGCCCACAACTGTCTTGAACCTTGTGTACTTTTTTGATTGTGAAAAAGTGGAGGTTTTTAATCTCCTGCAATGCCAATGACCCTTATATGCAGTACTGAAATGTTACTTTCATACAATTTTGACATTATTTGCAGCAGCGGCACAAATATCTTACAAGTGTCATCTTTTTAAGTTGAAGTGGTGTTTCAAAGGGAAGTTTTGCTGGTTTATAGCATAAATTGGAATTTATTTTTTGCTCTGCTCATTCACAGAAGCATCACAAAGATACTTGACCACCACTTAGCCAAAAATTCACGTTCAGTACTACACGCTTAAGATTCACTCTTCTATACCTTCATAAGGAAGACATTCAAAATAGCCAAATGTATCTTTGGAAATTTAAGCGAAAACCTCATGGTTAATACTATCTTAGAATACTCTGATCAGCATTAATAATTTTTATATACATTTTCTGGAGCTTTTCCATATTATTGACAGCTGAAAGCCAGAAGTTACCTGCTAATATGCAGAAAGAAAGAAAGTGGGTAAGAAGAGAATCTGTTAAGCAGACTTTCAGAACTAAATGACAGTGCTGCACAATAGTAATTTAATCACCTTGTAAATAGATTTGTTTTTCTCCCTCTGATAGATTATGGAATTTTCTATGAAAATAAGAACATTACTTACCCAACAGTGTTGTGCTGTCCACCCGATCTGCATCTAGAGAAGTGTAAGAGACAGCAACAGCACAAGTTAGCATCCAAGAAAGTTCTGATACTTTTATGCAACATCCCAAAATGGCAAGGTTGTATTTAGAATCACAGATGGTCTGGGTTGGAAGGGACCTTAAAGCCCATCTCATTCCAACCCCCCTGCCATGGGCAGTGACACCTTCCACCAGACCAGGTTGCTCCCACCCC
>NW_009596717.1:44274-53636 GCF_000690535.1 Cariama cristata
TGTCGGCAAACTTGCTGAGGGTGCACTCCATCCCACTGTCCACGCCACCGACAAAGATGTTAAAACAATGCTGGTCCCAACACCGACCCCTGAGGAATGCCACTCCTCACCGGTCTCCCACTGGACACCGAGCTGTTGACCACAACTCTTTGAGTGTGACCATCCAGCCAATTCCTTAAGTGTTCCATCCCTCAAATCCATGCCTCTCCCATTTAGAGACAACGATGTTGTGCAGGACAGCGTCAAATGCTTTGCACAAGTCCAGGTAGATGACGTCAGTTGCTCTTCCCTTATCCACCAACGCTGTAACCTCATTATAGAAGGCCACCAAATTTGCCAGGCACGATTTGCCCTTAGTGACGCCATGCTGGCTGTCACCAATCACCTCCTTATTTTCCATGTGCCTTAGCACAGTTCCCAGGGCGATCTGCTCTGTGATCTTGCCGGGCACAGAGGTGAGACTGACAGGCCTGTAGTTCCCCGCGTCTTCCCTTTTTCCCTTTTTAAAAGTGGGGGCTATGTTTTCACTTTTCCAGTCAGCGGGAACTTCCCCACACTGCCACGGCTTCTCAAATATGATGGATAGTGGCTTAGCAACTTCATCTGCTTCATCTGTAGATTAAGAATTCTACCAGGGCATGATTGCTGCAGCCCAGGCTACCTCCAATCTTGACCTCTCTGACAGTGAGCAACAGGTCCAGCAGTGCCTCTCCTCCAGTCAGGCTCGCCCCCACCCGTCCTGGGAAGGTGTCCTCAACACACTCCAGTAGTTTCCTGGACTGCTTGCAGTTCGCTGTGCTGCTTTTCCAGCAGACATCTGGGCGGCTGAAGTCCCTATCAGGATCAGGGCCTGCATTTCTCATTTCTTTCATACAACCCTTTCAAGAAACTCCTCCTGCTATTTTTAAAAGACAGTTTGTAAATAAGCATGGAAAAAAATGAAACCTGGCAGTTTGGTAATGTAAAGAGCAGTTATGCACATTTAAAAACAGGTTTTGACTTGTAAATGAGATCAACAAGATTTTGAAGTTAGAGTACTGTCCCTCTTCTTGCAAGTGGTACGCCAATCAGTAATTCCACTGAACAAAAGAGGAGCATTACAGTCCGATTTTGCAGTCATTTCCATTTAGAGCTTACGTAAGTGTCTCTCCCACCCTGGTCTGATATCAATGGCTGCTTTGCACTAAACTGGATACTCCAGATGCTGCTCAGGCTGTGAAAACCATGTCCATCACAACCACCAACAGCAGCATGTCAAACAACAAACTAGCAGGCTAAGGCTAGTTTAGCATCCGAAATTACACCCCAACTTACTTTTAGGTGTCTACACTGCAGACAAACTTCCTGAAACCTAGATGCTGTGCTGAATATTTTTTCTAGCCTTCATGGAAAGAAAACTCTAATCCAATCTAAACATAATATTCATCCAGTTACAAAAACCATTGCGTGATTTGGGCACACACCTGCAGTTTTCTTTTAGGGAGGGCAAGGTCCCTGCTATGCACCACTTGGGAATAATTTTAGACAAAACGGTTTCACTGACATGATAAATAAAAGAGCTGTGAACCAGTATTCTTCCCAAGGTCATTTACTCTAGTTATTTTCCTCAGTTCTCTGGAAAAAGCCATAGTAGAACTGTCCTTGTTTGGAAAACATTAAAGAAATGTCTTTCCTTCAACATACAGTTGTTGTTTTTCCCTGGGTTTGTGTTAAAGGCTCTTCAGTGTTAGAGCTAAGGGATTTTACGAGTTGAGAGAGAACAAGGTGGAAGGGAGTGGGGGGAAGTAGGTGAATGGACCTAGTTAGTAAAATTTAGCTCCCTGTCGATGCGGGACTGTTACCTTCAGCAAAGGTATTGCGTTTTTTCCCATTTTAGTATTAAACACCCGCTACAGAATGCCATTCACTGTCACAAATGCAGTAGTATTCCACAGCCTCTTCTATTCTACTGTCACAAAACATTATCCTCACGCTCAGGTTTTCTCCCCATTAGCCCTAACTGTGTTAAGCCAGACACTCTTGGGTGTACTGATTTAATTTCCCATTCTGTGCTTAATCAGATATTGTGGCTCAGAAGCTAATTCCTTCAATTCTTTTAGTCTCTTTTACCGACATGTCGTATTTCATATAATGTCATACTCAATATACTGGAGTAGTTCACACCAAAAAAAATACACAAAGTGAACATCTTAACCAAATGCTAGCAGAAAGACAAACTCAGAATTAAATTCGCAAGAATCCACGGGCCTTACAGAAAGAAATTTGGTTACAATTTTGACATGTGTTCCAACTCTGCACACCATTCATAAGCCAAGATGCTGCACAGGCCTACCGCTAGCTATGCATGAGGTCGGCACCTCAGACCGACCGCTGGTTGTTCAGACATGGCATCCTGCTATGGACCTGCTCAAAATTTTCTTATTAAAGAGGATACATTACCTGGACTTCTCTGCTTGCAGATTTGAGCAGTCAGATCTTGTACGTACTCCGGGAATTGTTTAAAGCAGTCCCCGTAGGACACGACCTTTATTCCGTGCAGCAGCATATCTGCCTGGAGCTTAAAAAAGTGGTCTTCATTTTCTTTAAGCACCAACATATAATGTTCCAAATCTGCTTTATTTTTTACAGTATAAAGAAATAGAGCTTGGAATATCTGATCACGCAGAGTCTCTCCGCAGCCCAAA
Organism: Cariama cristata; assembly: GCF_000690535.1. Taxonomy (NCBI): domain Eukaryota; kingdom Metazoa; phylum Chordata; class Aves; order Cariamiformes; family Cariamidae; genus Cariama; species Cariama cristata. Next base: position 46,959 of record NW_009596717.1, read on the forward strand.
AACAGAAAAGACTTGGTTCGATACAAATTTTGAAGAACTTCCTGTTAAGAAATATAAACACACAAGAGCTACGTTTGCTTCAGTAGTCAAAAGGCCAAGATAAGAACTTTTAAAATATGTCAGACTTACAAGGAGAAGCAGAGCAGACATCACTATTGATCTGAATTAAGCATGTATTTTAGGATCAGGACAAAGTGACATTTCATAAACACTGTTTCTACAAAAAAAATTTATATTCAAAAATCAAAGTTAGCATACAAAAATTAAGTACACACGTAAATATTTCCAGTAGGGAATTTTAAATTGCAAGAATTATGATGACAGAATATTAGGCTCCCGGTAGGTCAATCTGTAAATAAGGAAAATTAATATTATTGACCAAATGTTTGACTTCTTAAAATACCTAAGATACAACGCTAAGTCCAGGATCCAGAGCTGCTAACGGCTTAAGCCCCTAAAAAGTGAATGTGAGCAATCAGATGGTGAAGAATCCTTGCTTTGGTGTCTAGTACTTTGGGGCTAAAGTTCCTTCACAAGATAAAGACAAAGAACTCTCAAACTATGACATACACCTGAAGGTTTTGATTGTGATTTACAAAGAAGCGGTATACAAAAGCATACATTGACCTAGCAACATAGCTGGCTTTCTGAATAATACTGCCATTTTTCTGGGCCCCAGTTATTTAATCTGTATGATCTGACAAAACCCTAGCCTTACGTAATGTGTATGCAGTGATTACAATAAAAGAGTTTGGCAAAACATAGTAAAAATTTTAAAGATCACACAAACCATGACTTCAGGATCTTGAGTAACATCTTTATATCCCGAGGGATCTAGCACCATTCCACAGGGATCTGTATATAAGCCATGAATATGAAGAACTCCATATTTTATATGGCCTCTTGCCCACTGGAGAACCTAAAGCAAATCATGCAAGTTACATTCTTTCGTTATACTACACTAACAGAGACTCTGCAAAAATACACAGCTGTCCTAACTTATAAAACCACTTAAAGCAGAAATAACTTCTTTTGCACTCTTCTACAGCAAGAAACAATTTTAATTACTAATTACACAGCTTACTTTAAACGATAATAAAGAGGTGACAGCTTCAGTATCAGCAATCTCTGGCTTTTTGGTCTAAACAAGCATTCAACCAAGAAGCAAGCTCCAGCAACTCTGACAGAAAAGACGTGAACAGCAAATTAACTACCAGCTAGGTGAAATCTTATTTGTGATTGTAACAATTACTTCGCGCACGTTAAATAAGTTTGCATGTTTTTTCCAGGGAGTCAGGCGAATTGGTTAATAAATGTGTCACTGAAATTCTCTTTGATAACTGTTACCAGATTATTCATCGTAAAAAGACACGTAAAATAAATGTCTGTGCATCTGCTGTTAGCTTAGAGACACGCTTTACCAATTAAGAAGTTTTAGCCTTGACACTCTTGAAACAGGAAAACATCTTTCAATGAAGCTTACAAGCTGCCTTCTCTTATAAGTCTAAAAATTTTACTGCTCTCGTCATACCTTATCCTTATCTTTCAAGTCTAAAGATTCCATAGGTTTACCCTGTTGCTGACCAAATATTTCAAGTAAATTATCATAGTTTGTAGTCAGAACCATCGTGCCTCTCTCCATGAGTCTCAGGATTGATTGCAGAACAGCAGGATTCTGAATGTGTTGTTCTAAATTATCAAACACCTCCATCAAGCAATCCTGGAAGAAGTTGGGCTTCGTATCCCCAGTACGCTGAAGAAAGAAAAAGATGAACACTTCATAAGGACCACGTGAACCATTATAATGGCCTCCAACAGAAAACCCACATCAGTTGTCTACTTAATGCCAAAGCATTTCTTTAGAAGGCATACACATTATACCAAGCATAAAGGCCTAGATGTAGAAAACCATCAAAAATTATCTCAAATTATTCAGGTGCTCTTGCCTCCACTTAATGTAGCTCAAAATAAGAGTCTGGTTTTCTCAAGGAAGCTTGTAATACAGGTACAATAAAAACAAACTTATTTTGCAGCTCATCACTTCTAAACAAACGTGAAGGTATGCTGTCCTAAAAGCATAGGCTGTGTTTGCCCAGAGTTATCTGCTTCCTCTTCAACAAACTGTATTACACACGGAACAAATGTCTGTCTGTAAGCCCAATACAGTTACTGGCCTAACTACATGGAAACGTCACCTTTCTCAGTATGCCTTTACTGCTTTCAAAATCAGTTCATGTACTAAAATTATCATTGGCCTGGATTTAGAGTCTGGGATATACTATTAAAGGTGGGGGTTTGGTTTTGTCTTTTTTTTTTTTTTTTTTTGGCTTCCTGGTTCAGAAAAATGTATTAATCATTAAGTCTGCTACAAAGCCCAACCATACATGCAGACTCCTCCCAAAAGAGAGAAGTTATTATTACCCTTTGCCTGTAGAGAAGCTCACCACATGTTGCAGAACGCTCAACATATCCTGCAGCTTAGCAGGACGTATGTCACCCTAATTATTTCAACTAGAAGACTTGGCAAACCTGCTAAGACCATCTGAAAATCTCTGGAACCTAAGAGGAACGGCTGAGAAACTAGGCATGTCTGGACTGTCTTCAGTGAAGTGTGAGCTGCAGCAGTGATTAAGCCTGTGTGATCGAAGGCTACCAGCAGGGTCAAGGTCTACCTGTATTTTTAGGGTATCTCTCTCCAGTTTTAGCCAGCAGAGCTATAAATTCCTCTTGCAGTTCCAGCAAATATTTAATAGTCAGGACTCTTGCTTGCATGAATTGTGACAAAAGCTTACTGACACTAAGAACAAAGGATTTTTTAGCCTCTCCAAAACGTACAGTGTACGACATGATTACCATCAAAATTTCAATTTTTACCAGAAAAATAAGTTTTAGAAAGCCAAAAAGAATTTTTGTTGATAACAAAATAAAAGTATGTAATAATTTCAGAAATCAATACAAGTTATAAGCATACTCACTGGTGACATTTTCCTGATGAGATCATGTGCAACCACAAGCAGGTCTCTATCTTTGGTTACTTTTTTACGAAATTCAGCAATATCTCCTGGATGAAGCACCTCCAGTTCTTCAGCTGCTTCAATTACAGCCTCAATGCAGCTTCTCCAGGAGCACAGCGCTGGGATTCCTGGGGCTACTGCAGCGCTTACCCCAGTTCCAATCACAAGAAGAAGGTCCTGAGGCTGCTTTCTTATTAGACTTTTTAAGAATTTTCTTTAAAACAGAAAGCAAAAATCTTCATTTTTTACAGTGTATTTTCTAACTTGTATGAAGATGTCGCGACTGACTCAAGAAGTCCACATGAACTATTAACGCTTGTGCAAAATACTGACCAACCAAAAGGAACCCAGCTCTCCATTTCTATGCAGAAGAATGGTATTGGCAGCAGTTCACAGCCTTCCCCAAACCGACAATGTACTTTAAGTCTTTTTGTCATTTTAGACAAATGTGCAAAATTAATTTAAGCCAAAAAAAGGGCAACAACTTCCAATCACTAATGTCTTTGAGATTCAAATTGACGATTGCCAATTTGCAGTCCACTGGCCCAGCCAAACACCATTTCAAATGAAATTCTGAAAAAACTAGTCAGAGAATTGTCCAATGATTTACTTAATAAACGTCTGACAGAAAGTAAGTAGCACTATTTCAAAGGGAAAAGTCACAATATTTCAAAGAAACAAATTTTTGTTTTTCTGGGAAAAAGCAGTATCTTTTCTTCTCATTTATTCTCACTTTAGGACACATCAACATAAGACCAGCCATGCTTGTTCAGATCAAGGGTTCATCTATCCCACTATTCAGACATTACTAACTACAGATTACTCTCAAAGGCATATTTGGTTCTACGTTAGTATTCACTGTGCAAGCCAGCACAAGAAACTGTTGAGAACTGTCTAGCTTTCTTGATTACTTTGCAAAGAAGTGAAAATGCATTTAAACCATACAGCGAAATCGCTACAAACAAGGATTTTGGTAATACAGAACCTTAGAATCCCCTTGACTTTCAAAACTACCTTTACAGATTTTTAATTCCTGTTAATCTGGTAATACAGATGCTTAACATCTCTTATTTCACAACCATCTGAAACTATCTAGCTAAAACTATAATGTTTAACTTGAAATGGTCTCAGGCAAAGCAATTAATAAGCATGTAGATAAGGTTGCTTGCTAATGCCTACAAAGACTATGTTGCTGATAATCCCCAGGCCTTCCTGCTACATTCAGCACAAACTGTTTCCTCTCAGCAAGTATATTATTTATTCCTCACAAACAGCTTAACCGAGTATGAAGCACTCAGTCCATGGAGAAACTAGTTTCTGGGATCATGTCAAGTTTTCAAGCATGATGTTCTCGTCTCTAACTTTCAGTAAGGTATTACTACTGTGTTTTCAGATTTTCATTAAGAGTTTTGTATAACCTCTCCAAGTTACCTGGATTTCTGCTCACTTCTAATTGTTGTTTGTTCTGATGAATCCATCTCTGAGCCCTAAGTAAAACAAAAAGTTAAATAATTCTTAATGCTTCTACCTTAAAAAAGGCCAAAATTAAAACTAGATGTATTACTGTTAGCATTTTCTATTTATTCTTATCAAGTACTTTAAAATCAAGACCCTGCACGTCATATCCCAGTTGAGCAACGCACTGATAGAAACAAAGCTGACAGAGTACGAGTGGGTAAACCTACCACAGCTCCATTTAAGCTCAGTCGATTGACATTTTGAAGCTAACAGAGATATGACTATTTATGCAGCTGAAAATTACTTGTGTCTAAATTCAAGATAAAATTTATCATAGCCACGAAAATGTTAATTCATTTCAAGTAAATGAATGCATTTCTTCAAATTATTTTTTTCATAATAATCAGCTGATTCAACCAAGTTTGTGGAAACCGGATTTCTGCAACACATAATGATCACGAGAGGCCCTGTGCTAGCCACTTGGCTACTCTACCAGACCATATAACATGAAAGATTTTTTTCTCAGCAAGTATTTTAAATAAAAACTTGTTTCTGTATCATCTATACTGTGTTATGTCTAAAGCATATGAAGGACTGCATCTTGGCAAGAGAATCTGGCTACAATATCGTCACTTAGAAATCCCCAAGTTTCATTACATTAATTCTTGGGTTTGTTTTTATAAGGATGTGTTTTTCGTTTGGCTTTGAAACACATCTTAGTTTGTGGCTGTGGAGATTGCAGACCCTAATCCCTCAAATACGCATTCTGCCAGACCCTATGGCTCAGAAGGCTGCTTGCCAGCTATCAGGTTCACAGGCTGGAAGCTAATTTGGAAGCAAAAGGCCTAAGTTTGGAGATCTTTTGACCAAAAAAACCAAACCAAAACAACGAAAATATAAGAACGAAAGCAAAAAACCCCACCCTATGGCAGAGGGACATCAGCGTTTCTGAGGCAAACACACAGATCTCTTCTGCAAATGCACCCAGGACGTCTTTTCGAGTGGAAAAATCTTTTCTTGTAATATTTATTTTCTCCATGCTCCCTTCCTTCACTGATGGTATCCCACAAAGATACTACACTATCATCTGAAGAACGTTAGCACATTCAAAATTCAGAACAACCACCTTTCTAAAGCAAAACACTTCAAAATCTAGAGAACAAGATTCCTTTATATATGGAAAAGTTATGAGTCCACAATGCAAAAACAACACATGAAGGAAGTGCAACTTATTTATTCTGAAAAAGGCTGTATTACTTTATAAACCCATCCAGTGAAGTATTTCGGAAACCATCATCATGGAAGCTTTAATAATTACATTAGTAACTTACCAAAATTAATAAAACAAGCATCTCGCCACCAGATGCTGTCAGTACCAACATTAGACCCCATTGTTTCCTTTTATCCCTTAAAGTTGCTTCCTGGAAGCAAATAAGTGGTAACAATTATCACCAACTCGTAATAGCTAAATGGCAGCAAATGATAAAGGTCAAATTTCTCCATGCCTTGGAGTACCGAGTAATTGTGCTGAGTCTTGAATATTCTCTTATTAGAGGTAACAAGCACTTCTTCAATGAGCATACCTAGAAAAGCAGAGGGCCCGGGCACCAGCATTCAGCACTGGTTTACTTTTACGAAGACACACTGGATGAACCAAAGGCATTCGCAGTTTCTTTCCAACAACCTTTCCTCCTGGCAGCCTGGAAATCGGACCCCGCTATAAACCAGATGTGCCTGAAAGTGCTGAATGGGAGCTGGGTCTTTACTCCAAACACAAGAAGAGTTCATCAGAAAAAAATTCTAGTTTCACATTTTCTTCCTGTTCAAGAAAGTAAGTTTTATTTAAGGATCTATCTGTGAAATAAGAGCTCTATTCACTGACTGAAACATCCAGGTCAACGGTTCGACTGAACGAAACGGTTTTCCCAGGCAGTTTAATACAGGAGAACAGCCTAAAATGTTCACCCCAAAGGAGGCACCGGGCAAAGGCTCGGCTCCCGGCCCTGCCCACCCCACGCGTCCGCCGATTCTCTCTGGCAAAACACCGAGGGCACCAGGCTGGGCAGGACAGTAGCTTCTGCCGAGTTACAGTTACAGTCCCCGTCTCCCTCCGGTAACTGAACCGGCGTTACTCGGCGCAGCGAGCGGGCACGGCAAGAGCCCGCCGGCCTACACCGACCTCCGGGCCGGCGGCGGCACTCCTCCT
>NW_009596718.1:0-3107 GCF_000690535.1 Cariama cristata
GGGAGGTCTCCCGTGGCCCTGGCGCGGGGTTTCGGGGTGGCTGGTTGAGCCCCTCCCCAGATTCGCTGCCGTGCCCATTCCCGCATGTTGGAAATGCTTCTGTGCTTCAGTTATCCTGGCTTGTGTAAGTGAAACATTTGGTTTTGTGACACTTTCCTTAATTACGGGAGCTAATGACAAAACCATTGTGACAAATGACTCAGCTTTTGATAGTGAAGTTAATTAATTCTGAAGTTAGAGTCTCCATTGGAGTATCTGGAAAAACCCGATTAAGAAGTCTGCTTACCCAGTGTAACACGGGCAGCAAAAACCCAAGTCCCTGCAACACGCCAGGTAAAATCCTCCCCACCGCTGCAAAGGGATGATCCGCTTGGAGCGAGGAGAATGAAGGCCAGACATCAGCACAGCGTTTGCCTCCCGAGCCGTCCCTCCATCCATCAAAGGCATCGGGAGGAACGCAGCCTCATTAATGTTTGAATGAGTGACCAGAAGCAGCTTTGCGTTAGGCTCTGACCTTCAAGAGCCGTCTCCCTGAAGCCATCTTTCATCTCTTTCATTTGCATTACAATCCTGTTTGCCTCATTATTCGTTATCCACTTCTTCTTCAAAGAATTTAAATCAAATCAATTAAATTGCGGTGGGTTGGAGCAGCAGCAAACCTTTTATGGTGGCTCAGCGTGGTCCAGCTGGACCCAAACTACAAAATATCTTTTAATCTGCCGCTATTTGTTCTTTTATTACTTCTGTGGTACCACGGCCTTATAGAACCCCTTTGATAATCTTCCTCCCTTCCCGCCCATCCCATGCAGACACGCTCCGTGTAGAGGCTCGTCTTTGTATGACCTTGGGGAAGGGATGCCCTCGGCTTCCCCCCCGCAGCCCAGGATCGGGAGCGGGCTGTCCCTGGCAGGGCCACTGAGATGGGGATGTTCTTTTATTACTTCTGTGGTACCACGGCCTTATAGAACCCCTTTGATAATCTTCCTCCCTTCCCGCCCATCCCATGCAGACACGCTCCGTGTAGAGGCTCGTCTTTGTATGACCTTGGGGAAGGGATGCCCTCGGCTTCCCCCCCGCAGCCCAGGATCGGGAGCGGGCTGTCCCTGGCAGGGCCACTGAGATGGGGAGCTCTGAGCTCCGGCAGGGCCACTGAGATGGGGAGCTCTGAGCTGGATGCGGCACCCCGTACCCTCAGAGCCGGCACGGAGCAGCTCTGGCACTGGTGTGACCTTTGCTGTCCTGTGTCATCTCCTTCTCTCTCCTGGACTTGGTTTGTCTGCCCAGGGTATTGGTACAGAGGAAGAAGAAGCAGATGCAGTGGAGGGGCACGCCAGCGTGTGTGCAGCTGGTGCCTGCAAAAGCAGAAGCGTGGGCAACACAACGTGGACTTTCGCATGCAGGTGCTGTCAGCGCCTTCGCCTGGGTGTCCCGGGCGGCTGCGTGCTGCTCGCGAGCCCATGCATGGCCACCCCTGCACTCCTTCGGCATCTTCCCAGAGTAAAGAGGCTTAATAAGAATGGATTTCTGTTTCTCTCCCCTGCTATTTTTATTGCTCCTAAACTGTCGGAGGTCCAGCAGGGAGCTGCAGAGCTGGAAGGCAACCGCACAAGCTCGCAGCGAGTGAGCCAGCTCGTGCCACACGCGCTTGGGCTGGCGGCACGCGTGGGGTTGCTCGCTCGTGTCACATCTAGGAGAACCTCCCTGAACTCAGTAGCACATCACGTAAGGACACACCAGCCTCACCACTGGAGTCCTGTTCGAGCCAGTAGATTGCAACCGGCATTTCCAAAGCGTGTGCAGATATAAATAATCCCCTCGTAGGAGTGGGGAAGGATGAACACATGTGCCAGAGGCTCTGGAGTCCTTATCCCCTCGCAGCCCCTGGGAGCAGGGAGACGAAGTGAAGACTAGGCAGGGCTGGAGCTCAGCATCTCACTGCATTGCTAATGACCTAAACTTGCCTTGTATCAGAGCCTCTCTTCCTTCAAGGAAAAAACCTAATCCAGCGAGGGATTATTTCTGACTACTTACTTTCTGTCATTTTGCCAATTTAAATGCAGCAGAGCTTTCATCGCTGGATTTGGAAGGACAAAGCCTAACAGATCTCGGTTTAGGATGTTTTTGCCTGCAAGGACAGCTTTTTTTTTGCACAAGTTGTACAATCTTCACAGCATGAGCTGGTTTCTGTTATTTGTGTCCACTTTGCCAGACTCAGAAGGGTCCAGATCTGTGAGCAGGTAGATGATGACGGACAGGGCGGTGAACAGCAAGGGATGACCGGGGCCGGAGCCGGAGGAGCCCAGGCTGCACAGGGCAGGGTGCCAGGCTGTGACCGCCAGTGCATGCTACCCTCCGGGATCTGAGCTGCAGAGCGGGATGGCAAGGTCCCCAAATTCTTGTTGGCTGCAGATCTTGGTGAACGCCCTGTTCATGCCCTGGGGTGGCTGCTCTGGGCTTGCTCTTGGGACTGGCTCCTCCATGCAAGGAGCGGTAAGAGGGTTGCAGGGCTTGGCGAGGGGTGCCCCCGCCACCAGCCCCTACAAGGGCCAACACGATCTGACATGGACTTTGATTCTGTCTGAGCTTGCTTTGTTAAAAGCCTAGGAAACGGTACATGTGCACTCCGCACACACCTACACACGCTGTGTTAAAATAACACAATTAAGGCTGCAAAATCCCCCACTCGGAATGCAATTTGCAGCCCCTTCGCCGTAGGTGTGAGATATCTTTGCTGCCTCCTCCCCGGGATGCCTGCCTCTGCGCAGGATGGGGGCCGGGCAGGGTGCTGGCGTCAGGCTGAGCCCCACGCGCTGCAGGAGCTGGGTGACAGGCGGTGGGAGCGGTGGGGGTGGCGGGACGAGGGAGCGTAATGCCATGGCTGAGGCAGCTGTCCCGGAGAAGCACGGGCTCTCCCTGCGCCTTGCCCCAAGCTACCTTCATGGTACGAGGATGATTAATGAAGCCCAGCAACACAGACGATGAGGGGACGGGAGCATCTCCCTGGTGAGGAAAGGCCGAGGGAGCTGGGTCTGTCCAGCCTGGGGAAGAGAAGGCTGAGAGGGGATCTCATCCGTGCTTACAAATACCTTAAGGGAGGGGTCAGGATG
>NW_009596718.1:3438-3824 GCF_000690535.1 Cariama cristata
TCCTGGGGCCTGGGATGCCGAGGCGTGCCCTGTGACTGTCCTGTGCCGCGGCCAGCACCAGTCACAGAAACTGGGCGACTATAACCCCCCCTCCTCAAAAAATGCACAGAAAAAAAGCCCTGTGATTCAGCTGGGGTGGATGCTTCTGACCACAATCCCTAAGTCTCCATCCTCACCCTCATCCGAGAGTGCTGTCCACCCCCCAGCCCACTCAGCGCAGCAGCTCGCTGGGTGGAAACGCTGGAAAAGCAGGAACTGGTGCTGTGCGCCTGGGAGAGCCTGGGCAGAGCTGTCCCTGCCTCCGGCCTGGGCTGTGAACCGAGGCGGGAAGCGAGGCAAAGGGCCCGTCAGGAGCAGGGAACGACCCACGGCGACCCACGGCGACC
>NW_009596718.1:3853-4205 GCF_000690535.1 Cariama cristata
CGTGTGGCGGGGCGCTGGGGCAGAAATACTGCGGTGCTGCAATCAGCACGCCCTGCCTAATGAGCATGCACAAGGAAGGTGATTTAAGGTTGAGGAGGGTACTTAAATTTCACACTCAGTACCTGGGTTTTTGGTAACCTTCATGATTTTCTGTTTGCATTTTGGGAGCAGATAACTAGTATTTAAAAAACTAGTATTTACCCGTGAGTGCATACAAACGAGAACTGTGGAAGTACACGCTATCAGGTAAATCGTACGCTTTCCTGTCTCACCCGTAGCCCTTAAAAGACTATTAATTTAAGAAGTGGGTACATTATAGGGCTTATTTGAAAGGTCGCATGAGTCATAAGCT
>NW_009596719.1:0-9376 GCF_000690535.1 Cariama cristata
GGTGCGCTCCGCGCGGCAGCCGCTGGGTGTCAGTGAGCCTCTGGTTTCCGCGCCCGGCACCCGGCCGGGAAATGCAAAGCACGGCGGCAAAGCCTGCCCGCGGGATCGCTTTCAAAGCTTCCAGCGTGATTTAGCATTTTTTTTTATTTTTTTTTTTTTTGTCCTTCTTCTTCTTCTTCCCTCTACTGGAAAATATTTAGATTAGATTTACACTTAAGACGGCAAGGTTTTGAGCTTAAAAGAAAACCAAACAGACCGAAATCCGTGCAAACAGACTCAGAAATGGTGATTGTAGTATTTAAAATGTTGTTTTGAAATGTAATTTAACTCCGGTCTGGTCAGATCCACAGGCTGATACTGTAATCCCAAGTGAAGCTTCTCGTTGATTTAAGAAGCTTCTGTTGGACTCTTTTCTGGACATAGAAGAAAAAACAGAAAGTGGATAGCTCTTTCTTTCAAGAGTTGAAAGCAGCACTCGTTTGAGATTTTAAGAAGATTTGGAGAACGGGGATTGATCTGCTAACATCAGAGAAGAAATCTGGTGGCAAATATCAAAACCTCATAGAATATTTTACCTCTTAGAGATATTAGTGACTATCACCTTTCTGGGCTCACAAACCCACTAATTGCTTATTCATGTTTTTTTTTAGTTGCGAAAAAAGTAACCCCTGAGTTTGACCACAAGAAGCATAGGATTAGGAATAAAATTCCACCTGCCTCTTTAAAAATCTTACTGAGAAAAACCTTAGACAAGTAAGGGAGCTGCTTCATCATCACCCCTTGAAATGTGCTGAGCCTCACCTACCTGTAATACTACCTGATAATTACATGCAAAGACCTGGGTATCAAACACCTGACCCGACCTTGTTGTCATCTGGTAAATGTCAGCACGTAGCAGAATTTCCTTAGAGCAGTCTCAGTGAGTTTTCACCACAAGCCCAGGTAAGGGAGGAAAAGCAGGGGGTAATTGCTGTCAATGAGGGAAAGGGGTTCAGTGTCGCTTCTTCCACTGGAAACTCTTTGAGGGAACAGAACTGAAGCTCAAAAGCTTTTGAAGGGGCTATTTGGAGGGAAAAACACTTCCAGTTGTCAGATTATATGAAGGTGAAGCCCTGTATCTAACTCTGTGAATGTGTTGAAGTTGTGGTTTTACTGGGAAGGGGTGAGTGGGACAGAAAAACAGATTACAAAAAAGTAGAGATTTTTCTTTTTGCCATCTTTGCTTCACATAATTGTTATCTGAGCTCTAGTAGTATATTAACAGTAGTATTTTATGCATATGTCATCTCAAAGGTTCCCAAGCAATTTACCATAGACTTTACATCTATAGGACATTATTTACCCACTGTGGAATCACAGTTACCTTTGGAGTGAAAAGCAGCATACAATACCTGAAAATTTAGCATTGGACATTTCAGTGTCATGTGGAAATCACAGAGGGGAATTTAGGGAAGCAGAAAGTTGTTTCATAAGTGAGGATGCATGCGACAGGTAACAACGCCCCTGCCCCAAGAAGTGAAAGAGCCTACAAAAGCCATCAGTTACAAAATCCTGCAACAGCTAGAAACTTCTTATGTAATTTTCTCCTACTGAATTGCAAAAATCTTTTCTGTAGCATTTATATTTTCCTTAGAGGCTTTTTGTCCAAATTCTGACTGGAATCAAGTCTTCTGTAACTTGTGAGAGCTGTCAAGATCACAGCCCCAGGTGGTACAGCTGCAGGCCATGTTTAATAGTTAATGCTGAACAATGTTATGATATTTGTATGCTATCATTCACATGCTATTGCAAATTTGGGATTTTTCTTTATTTTAAATGCACTGTTGAAGATGGGATGAAGTCTCAAGAACGAGCTTCTGATGCCTACCCTACATTTTGCAGCTATGGAGAATATTTGGGTATAAACTTAAATTATTGAATGCCCCAAGCAAATGTTCTTCAGTTATTCAACTCTACTTGATGGGAATATAATTTGAAAGTCTGCTGCAACTTTTATCTTGCTCAGAAATATATATCTTGGATGCAATGCAGAGTGCACACTATGGTTGCAAGATTGACTTTTCATTTAGGTTTGCATGCATGATTCTTCTTGATTCAGCTGAAGATGATTGTGCATCTGAGATGGCAGCAGCTGAGAACCTCAGCTGCGATGCCATTGACCGCAAGATGCTTCCTTCTTGGTTGCTCTTCAGTTCTTCCTTCCAAGGTGTAAAAGGATCAGTTTAAATTTCTGCTTTTAGAGCAACTTGTTCTTGCTGGGCTGATAATGCCATGAAGGGTGTTTGAACAGCTTCCTTTTCTGTTCTTCCTGTTGTGGCAATAAAGAAGACTAGAAATAGGTAGTTGACCAATGGATATGCCATGTAAACCTTGCTAAGGTAAGCAGAAGAAATGGGAAATCCTATTACTGAAGCAAAGGACTGCTGGAAAAACAGAACTGTACTGGGTAGTGTCTAATGTCTGATGCCTATGCTGGTGAATCTGGGGAAGTGTCAGTACTGAGGCAATGCGGAGAGTCAGACTTTGATGGTCATAAAAGTCTGCAGAGAGCAGGGGCACAGACAGAGGCAATGTGCTTAAAAGGAGATGTGCAACAGAACAGATTGAAACCTGCTTTGGGCTAAGAATGAACACTTTTTCTGCTGACGGAATCACAGCATCTGAGAAGAAAGGTGACGGAAAGATACTCTTCCTTTCACATGCACCAGTTGAATTGGCCACTTGGTAATTTATAGCCTCTATTACAATATCCATTTTCCCCCTCTCCATTCTAGAAGCCAGGCCTGCTTTCCAAGAAGTGGTTCAGCACTGGAAAATGTGGATGGTCCAGGTGCTATGCTAATCAGGGAGATGTTATTTTGGGGTGGGTGGGTAGGTACAAATGGCCATTCAAAGGAACATGTGTATATGGATGGCAGGAACTGGCTGGCTATGAGTAGTTGCACCTGCATGTCTGGGAGATCAATATGATTGTAAATGCTCCTCTAGTCCCACGTAACAAGTGTCCCTGTCTCTCTCCCTTAATAACCATGGGAGTGCACATCCACAATAAAAGAGATCCCATACTTAGTGAAACAGAACCAATAACGTGGAGGAAAAAGAAGGTGCCGTTACCTTTATTTTACAAATAATGAGCAGAAGATTGGAAAAATGTCCACCCGCGGGGAGCCAAGACTGAATCGCAGGTCCTTTAGTCTGAGTTTCCCTTCTTCTCTGAGCTCTATTTATGTTTTGTTACAGACTCTGGTATCTCTGATTTGTCATGAATGAACCCTAGTCTTAATTCTTATAATTTTTTTCATTTTTTTTCTTTTTTTTCTTTTTTTTTTTTTCACTTTTCCTTTCTTTTTCTCCCTACGGCTATTTCTTTGAAGTAGCCCCAGGGAGGTGCATGTTGGTAGCAGACTTGGAAATCGATTTTAAACATGACTTCCCATTCATACCACACATCAGTTTATTTATTTATTCATTTTTGTAGATCTAATTTTTTCCAGTTAAGAACTGTGTAAATAGCCCTAATGAGCCTTGAGGGCTCTCATTTGCTTAGAGAGATTAAAACAAGCTGGGAAGTCTCCAAGCACATGGGCCAGAAGGTACAAAACATACCTCACCTAGAGCTGGTCGAATAATTCATCTCAAGTCCTTTAGCTGATGTAATGAGACCTTTTGTGCTTTTTTGTTGTTGTTTGGCTTTTATGATTGTATTCAAGTATTATTTTTTGTGAGCAAAGTTGGGTCTACAACTTGTTCAAAAGCTGGTAATTTCTGAGTGTTTGCAATTTATAAGCTCTTCTGTGTGATTGATCACCTAAGTCATACTGTGTTGCCTTTTTTTTCACGGAATGGTATTTTGCTTATCTGCATATAACCCATAAATGTTCTTAATGATATAACAAATCCATATTGTTTCAGCGTGAATGATAAAAAGTGCCTCTCTGTGATTAGGTTTTCCACAAAAATTCACCTACACTGGCATTCATAGTGTTTTTTTACTGCTTGCACAAGAAGTCTTACAAGTCTTGCCCACTTGAATGTTTACTGCTGTGGAAAGAGAGGGGCTGTATCTGTCAGGAAAGCAAATTCATGAATATGGCAGCACACACAGCACATGTTTTGGAAGCTCTTTTGTTTTGCATGAAACTCATTTCTTTTTCTCTTGCTGGCCTGTTTGCTGTAGAGTGGACATTGCACACGGATTGTTTATGATGACATCATGATCTGCTAGTCCATACGGTTGCCCCATGGATCAAATGCTTTCTGAGTGTACGAGGTGGGGTTATTTAATATAAAAGCATATAGGGAGAACATTCTTGAGCCGTGTTTTCCAAACGAGATCTCTGTTTCTCGCAGAGAATGACTCTCTGTTCCACTTCCCCTGTATTATCTTACCTACACAGCTCCTTGGGAACTGCATGGCTGAGCAAGGATGCTTTGCTGCTTGAACAAAGCCTGGCATTGTCCAGGGGGCAGGCGCAGAAATCTGGACCTCGCCCCTGGAAGAGAGTGGAGTGACCCTGAACCCAAGCTCTCCTGAAAGCAAAAAGCAGCAACTGCTTCTTTGACCTAGGGTTTGTTCAACAGCACCTTTTGAAAGATGTTAACCTCCAGCTACCGCTAGCGCTATCACATGTGAAAACAGAGGCCAAGCAAAAAAGTCAGAGCAGAGCTCCTGTTGGCTGCATGGAAAAAATGGGAATGAAATTGATTTGCACATTTTAACTTTCGGAAGACCTCAGCCTGTGGGTGCTGGAGGAATTCCTTCTGTGTAGCCCTGGCTGACTATGCTCGGCGTAACCCTGAAATCTAACAAATACTGACCTTGCCCGTAAAAGCAATACATTGTTTTTAAACATTAGTTTCCTATTCCTGACAGATAAGATGAAAAGTTAACAATGCGTTAAGGCTGTAAAATGTTGGCTGGAGTTTAGATTTCACCTCTGTTTAACTTTTTGTCAACAGATTGGCATTTTCCTCCCCATTCAGAACAGTTGGGTTTTGCTTTCAGCACTGAGTAATAGCTCTTAGATGCTCTCTCACGCAGAGATTTGAGTTCAATATTAAAGCATTGATAACACTCTTATTATCAGAAAGACATGGCCTATGGGCTCAGAGGGAATCTAAAACAGCTCTTTCAGTGCAATAAAAGAATAGTTCTACATGAAGTTCCCAGATATATTACTTAACCAGATCACGGCATGCTAGTAGTTTCAGACCCATGCAGACCTGCTCAGTCTTTCTGAAATTACTTCCTTTCAAGAAAACAGTGCCCCAGTGCAAGATATCTTTGCTAACACACTGGGTATAAATTACTGCTCCGGCAAGTTAAACAGCATAGCCAATACTCCCTGGGAGAGGCCGTGTTGGTTCAGCCGGGTGACGGAATCATGCCGCTGGGACTGAAAGAGTTAATGATGTTAGCTGGGGGCTATGCTTCAGTCGCTGTACTCTGCCTTGTGCTGAAGTTAAATGCTGTTGAAACTAAGTTAAGGGCAGTGCTGAATATCAGTATATCCACTGAGCCAAGGAGATCCATTTATTTTTAATTGAATTAAATTGCTCACAAAATGAAAGTAGCATACTTTCATTAATATTTAATTACTTACAGTGTTAAACAGTGATCACAAAGAAAACTTTGCTGGTGTCTTTTCCGTCTCTGCATTTTTCTGTTACTTTGTTGCATGAGATGGTCCTGTTGGCCTTCCTGTGATTTGAATGTTAAAGGCTACTAACGCTGAGTGCTACTGATGTTTTCGGCGTGCTGGGGAACAAACTCGACCTTTGGCACTGAAGCTGCTGTGGAGCTACAACCAAAGAAGGGAGAGTGGGAGATTTGTAGCCAGACCAGAGAGAATGGCCCTTTCTTTGCAAAAAAAAGGGGCTCACCTTAACACTAGCCTGAAAGTCATCCATAGAAACATCAGTGTCTCAGCTGGAGCAAGCAAATGCCGCCATGGCTACTGCCACTACTCCTTATTATTTCAGTGAGCTCTCTGGTTGATGGGGGTAAAAGAAAAGGATGTGGGATTTTCCTTTCAATTCAAAACCAAAATTTAAGCACAAGCTCTGCTCGCACATTGCCAAGGACCTGAGTTGCTGAGGGAGTCGGTTATGACTAAAATTGGCTTTGCAACTCCAATCTCATACCATGAATGTGGCCCATAATTTTCCTCAGTGAGATGCACTAGATGTGTATATATATTCCTCCACTTACTTGTATTAAGCCCAACCGAGTATTTATGCAAAAAGCTGAGATATTGTGATCACAGCAGAAATCACCATGGATGGTGTAGACCTCGCCAAATTAGGTAAATCCTCCATACATTTCCTCTCTTACACAGCAAGCAAATTGGAAAAAATAGTATAGGCATTGAAGGTTCAGAACATTTATTTTTGTGTATAATGTTCTTTTTAGCATAGTTCAGTTCAGACAGAAATTAACCTAGCAGCACAAGAGACCAGAGCTCCAGAGGTATGGCTGGTCTAGTTGCTTATAGTGGAGCTAGGCTGGTTTATCTCAGTTTGGCTTTTGGCAGTATTGGATGGAATGAACTAAAGTCATAACTTCTGAAATTAAGTATGCATTTTATATGCTACTTTCAGTCAAGACCAGCCCCTCTATATTTCACAGCGTATCGTCATATCATTCATAGAAAAGATAATGCTATTAAAACAGAGCAATTAACTACAGAAAGCAACTTCTAAGTGAAGATGATATAGTATTTTATCCTCAAACGCTATCTGTAGCTTGAATGTTGCTAAAGAAGTTGGTTGGCTCCTCATTGTCATGCTGACTATGTCTACTTGATTCAGAAGGCACTTATTATGGTAGGAAATGCCAAACCTGCCATTCCAAAACCACACTCAGACTGTGAATGTGGGCAGTTCATGTCTTTTGTTAAGGCTTAGGTGTATCTTCATTCATACCCCCTTTCCATGTAGCTCCGGGTGGTCCCATCTTTCTAAGGTGTAAGCTTTCCCTGTCTCAGAGGAAGGAAATGGTAATTCCTTGGGGCTCCCATTGGAAAATGGAGAAATCGTCAAGAGAAGGAAAAATGTCAGTAAGACACTTCGAGCAGCGCATTTCCAGGCAATCATGCTACTTTTAGTGCGTTAAAGTCAGTTGGCCTTTGGACAAATGCCTCATCATAACACCACCCGAGGTGTGTGATAATCGCCAAGAAATGCTCTACCTGTCATGTCTTATTGCTTAAATATTTATGCTTATGACATTTGATTCCTACACTCTATATGTCATCAGAATGTTTCACTCACAGTAGATATGTCATCACCCACCAGGAACAGCTGACACTAAGGATTAGAACACTTTCAAATTAAAAATCCCTAAACAAAGAAATGACATGCTAGTAATTGTCTAGGGTAGTATAAATCAAATATATGATGATATGAACTAATAGATTTATTACATTAAGCTGACCCAGCCATTTAATTTGATGATTCCTGTGCCTCGCTTAACTCTGAGAGGAAAGCAGAGAAAGAATAGGACTTGTATTAATGGCACTTCTTATTTTGATGAAGGTCATGGTGTGTTTCCTCTCAGTACCACCCTGTGGAGTCAATGTGGAAGAGTATGTGTTCTGTGGCAGAAACTGCTAGAGAGGTCCAAGTGTGCAAAATGAAATCCTCCTGCCAAGTAGTTCCTGTCTTGAAGGATCGTTTAAAAATGTTCCCAGTGCTTCCAGTACAACACTGGGTGACCCTCAATAGGAGGTCGCCTTCTAACAGACAACAAATTTCCAGCTACTTCATAGAGGGCAAACCCAAACTTCTCGGGTAGAGGAGCTGGTGCTCCTGCCCCTAGCCCACCTTTCCCTGCTGTGGGCCAGGCAGAGGAGATGCCCACCCTCCCGGCCTCCAGCTGTGCCCTGAGCAGCAATCCTGCTTCCAGGTGATTCCTAGAAGCCCTCAGCTGGGCAGAGATCGGCAGAGGGGCTCAGCTTTCAGCACCACCCCAGCAGCTGCTCTTGGTCTCTGCTGAGGCAACCATGGTGGGATGGGCACAGCCATTCCACAACTTAGGTATGGATCCATGGCTGCCAGCTGGATCACCCTAGTGCCAGATGCTTTTAATTGGATTAAAAAGCTGTGATGCTGATACTTTCTAATAAACCACTGTATATGAATACCATTGCCCTTCAGTGAATAGAGTCAAAGCTGGTGAGTTACATGTTTGGAGGCAGGGCTACTGCTGGCATCAGGAGACTCTCTTTAGACCAAGCGTCCATGAAAAGTAAGGTCTCACCTCTCTCGTTAGTGTCATCAGGGTGTGCACTGTAATCACAACTAATTCCCTGGTTGTACCCAGACATATTTGTTTAGGGTCTTTTTCTCTCTGGCACCCATCAGTATTGAATCTAAATAATGACATGGACACAAGCAGGACAAAAGTGTAAGCTCATGCTACATGTGAAAACACACAGATTGAAACACATACAAGAATGAGATGAAGCAACGATGCATAATTTCCATCTTAGTTGTACTCCTCTCCCATTTCTAGTCAAGTTAAATAAAAATTATTAATCAAAACTTTAATTGCTAGTGAAAGATAAAAACAGATAGGCCTAATATTTTGCTGCTTGAAGAATGCTATCAGTTAATGGCTATAGACCCGTTTCTAGCATTCTTCAAGCAAAAGTCTCCTCTCAGAGCTGTATGGTGGAACTTGGGCTGAGACAACATGCTCTATGTACGTGTAATGCCCTTTGATATTAACGGGGGAATCCAGAACATTGGATTTTCTCTATGGCCCTAAGTGAAGGATTCTTCCTTTTGTGTCAGAGTAGCATGTATCAGCGCTTTCACTCATGGATTCTGTACATCTCCCTCAGACCAGCCCAAATAAAGCAAGCACCATGTGATCTGTCCTGGCACTGGCTCAGCAGGGTGGTATTGAACAGCTATATATATCTGGCACAATGTGGCTTACACACTGCGTGTGGATTTGAACGTACTAGACAGCTCACCCAGAGTGGCCCTGCACACCCACAAGAGACGGTCAGTTGCCCACAAGCGGGAGC
Source organism: Cariama cristata (assembly GCF_000690535.1). Taxonomy (NCBI): domain Eukaryota; kingdom Metazoa; phylum Chordata; class Aves; order Cariamiformes; family Cariamidae; genus Cariama; species Cariama cristata. The sequence goes on from NW_009596719.1 coordinate 9,036, forward strand.
AATTGCCTTCCATATCTGCCGCCGTGCATGTGTCAGTCCTGCTTATAAAGTTATCAAATGTTATGCCCTTCTCTTTAATAAAGGGGTTATCTGAGGGGAGGGAGGGGACGTTGTTTTGGCTGGAATTTCACAAGGCACAGGTGGTACAACCAGCTGCAAGATCTTTAGTTCTTGTTGGCTGTACACCAGCTCTTGGTCTTTTCATAGTTCTTTCAGTGGTAGTGAAGGAGGAGGAGTGGCAGGAAGGGACAGTGGGCCCTTGATGATGTTGTTCAGCATCAGCAGCTGTCTCAGGTTGGCATTAGGCTCTGGAACAGTTCCTCAGGAGGTGTTTATGCTGA
>NW_009596719.1:9386-17027 GCF_000690535.1 Cariama cristata
ACTGGACGCAATAGCAGAAATGGTAATGCAGTGAAATGTTTATTGAAAAGAATCCATGCAAAAGTCTGCCCCATCTCTGAATTTCCCTGTGCAAACCCATCATTTACTTTGTAAGCCGCCTGGGGTTGTACAACAGACAAACAAAAGATGTCTCTCCATAGAAAAAGATAGATTCTTCCACCTTTGCTTCCCCTGAGCGCTATGGCGTAAGCTGTCAAAATGGACACGGCACCCAAGCATATGTCTCTAATTAACCAGTTATTTCAGAGGCTACTGTGAGTGGCAATTGCTGGAGATAAGGAGCCAGATCTGGGGTTTACACAAGATGGCGTGTTCCTGAGAGAAAAGAGGCAAAACCCAAATAATGTCAGGATGTGGAATTAGGAAGAAAGAAAACTTTCACACGCAGGGAAAACAATTTGGGGAGAGAAAGAATTTGAGGGAGAACTAGGAGGAAGCTGGCAGTTGCTTCTGCAGAAAGCTGAGGGTTTCCTCAATAGTACAAGAATTTTATGGGGAGATAAAACTAAAAACTTGAATGTAAACAACACTAGGACTGTTTTTTTCAGATTGCTATATTCTACCCTACTTCATCTCTCAAATTCCTCTGGAGATCACAGGAGCTTAACTTTGATAGCAGAATATCCTGAGAAGTTGTATTGGAAGCCCTGTTTGATTTCTCACTCTGTTAGCGTGTATATGTGTATGTTCTCAGAGGGCTCCTTGGAAACGTTCCTTTGAACTTCTGTAACACTTTTTGACCATAGAACTATGAATTGTAAGGAACTTCTGGAGGTCATCTAGTTCAGCCTCCTGCTCAGTGCACAGCTATTACTAACTGGCCAGATGTTAGCTCTGTTTTTTTCTCAATGAGTCTTGAAAGCCTCCACAGACAGAGATATCAGCTGTCGGGTAACCCGTTCCTGCGCTACTACTCTAGTGAGTAAGTTTTCCCTGGTGTCTGGTCTGACTATCCTGAGTCACAGCTCGTGGTTATTGCTCCTTGTTTTACTGTCTGCTACTACCAAGGAGAGCAGCTGAGCTGTCTTTGTGACTTTCCTTCAAATATTGACTAGAGACCTCCCTTCCCAGCCTCCTCTTCACCTTCTTAAATAAGCCCAGTTGCTTCAATCTTTCCTCAACATTCATGTGCTTTAACTGTAATGATCTTGGTAGCCTTTTGCTGGGACCTTTCCAGTTTCTCAGTATCCTCTTTGACTTCCAGGGTTTCAAAACCAGAGGTGGTATTCCAGATGGAGCTGAATAGAGGGGGATGAAAACTTCTCTTGGTCTGCTGGTTGTGCTCTTAACATAGCACAGTACGGGTTTTGCTTTATTCTCTGTTGAAAAGGGGTAGCTCCTCACTGGCCAATACTTTAACTGGTGATATGGGGCCTCCTTGTCACGGCCACACTGGAGAAGACCACCAGCTCTGAGACACAGAACTGACAAAGAACAGATTTGAGGAAGGCAGTTTAGAATATCTCAATCTGATTTTCTGAAGCGAGGGAGGTGCTTGGGTAAGTTGTACCATGAGCAAGCAAAATGCGTCTGCTAACAAAGTGAAACGTGCCCAAGTCACCTAGACACTTTAGAAAATTTTGCCCCAGATTCGCCTCAATCAGCTTTCTTTTTTTTTCTCCTCATGTGCATAGTGTATTGTAGAAAGCAGTATAAGAGATTTATTTAAATCCAGCAAAATTCAAGCTCCTCTTTCTCCACTAAAACAGGTTTAGATTTGTACCCTGCAAACTGATACAAAAAACCTTGCTTCTCCACACAGGAAAAGTCCATCTCTGGAAATATTTCATATACAGAACGTGTGAATAAAAAGAGGGGATGTAACATTTGTGAGATCCAGAAGCTTGTGACAGCCACTCGGAGAACGAAACACATGTATTATGACAAAACCACAAACTGCTGGCTTGGCAGATTCCCTGGGAACAGGCGGGGAAGGTGATAGCTGCTTGAAAGTCAGAGAAAGGATCAATATTGAATAAATCAAAACAAATATGTGGTAGGTTCTGAGAATGATATAAAAATTAAATACCATGGAATTTGAGGCATGAGAATATCCAGTTACTGGGCTAGTGCTACAGTCACTGTCATACTGAGAAAAGGGAGAGGGTGGAATGAAATTACTGAAGGGGTAATAGCTGGTAGTAGTCTTAATGTTTACACAGACAGCCTGTCTCGAAAAACTTAGTGCAAAAAGATAGTACTCTTGTATTTTATGGATGGAGAAGTTGAGGCATGGACCACAGGTCTCATTCCTCCTGGTCCTCCACTGGAGCTCACTGCCTGGCCCCCTTTTCCTCTGCTCCCCATGCATCTCCCAGCGTTTCACTTGTGCTTGATTCAGGCCTGGATTCGAGTTTGTTGTTGGTGTTGCAGTGCCCAGCAAAGGAAATGGCCACTTAGTCATAGGTCGATGGGCTTCTTTGTGGAGAGAATATTCAAACCTAACACAATGCAAGAGGAGTAAGGGCTCTGATACTGATGGGAGATTGGGATTTTCCTGCTTAGCAGCACTTTCTGTTCAGAAAGCATCTCTTTATTCTGCATTTTTCTCCCAAATCTGCCTGCTTGCATTAATTTGGTGCACTCTCAGGTGTTTTCCTTGTCTTTTAAATTTTGTTTCCCTTTCACTTCAAATTAAAGCACTGAGATGGAAGAAGTCATAACCACAAACTTAGTGGTATACAGGCTTTGTGCTGGCTATCCACATAGATGGAATTTCACCCTAAGAAATTTTCCAGCGGAGACAGGCCAAGCTTCCAGGGATGAATTTCTGGGAGCAAACAACCTCTTCTTTCCCTGTTCTGAAGTCAGTTCAGGAGACTGAAGACAATACCTGTGGCAGTATTTGTTAACATTTGTTATTTGTCTCATAACTGTGTTTAGTGAGCTAGCTGCCATATAACCATACATACAGAGAGCATTACTGTTCCAGGGAGTCTCAAATTGCAACCCCGTATCTACATCTCCTGTCACCTTTCAATGCTGTGACTTATTTACATGAGAAATGTGTGATCATAAGACTGGGATTTTAGAAAATATTGTCTGTAATAAAGAAATAAATCCCACATCTTTCCAAACTTTCTTCACTGACATTTTTCTTCATCTTCATTTTTTGTCTCAGAAACAAGACATGCTGAGTGGTATATGTTGATTTATGTTCTTTTAATACAAGAAATATCAGCTGACCTAGCAGAATGTATGGATTTTCTTTTATCCTTAACTGAGCACATAATATGTTAGCAAAATGAACATATACCATCCCCAACTTACTGAATTTCTCTCATATTTTTCAAATAACTTTACCTCACTCTTTCTGTAGTTCACTGAAATAACATCTTGCCTTAGTTTATTTGTAAGCCTATCCATGCTATCATATTACTGCAAATTCTACAGATAAAGATGAGGAGAAAGGGAAGGAATTGAAGGAATGGATGCAAGAGTAATGTTTATGAAGCACACTGAGATAGCTTTCAATGGAAGATGCTGTAAAAGTGCAAAGCTCTATTATTATTGTTGTTATTACTTTATTATAGGTGGTTACCACACAGATCTATGATGGGATGAATTAAACTCAAATAAAAGCAAGGACTGATTTCAGGTATTCCTTACTTAATCCTATAAACAGTCAATTGATATCTTACTATATATTGCTGCTGCTCCTGGCCAGGAAGTCATGGGAGGAGATAAGGTATTATTGGTTTTATCTGCTGTACGTTTTACATAGAGGGCAAATCCAGTTTCTCTTTTGTGTGGAAAAATCTTGACATTTAACTGATCTTGAAGGTTGAATTTTGTGTTGGAATGCCTCAATATATGGAAATTTGGAGCTCAGATATAGAAAAAATTAGCATTCTAGCTTAACTCTAAATAGGCAGGGAATTGCCCTTTGTTTTCAGGTAGAATCTAATTAAGTATTTTTCCAGGTAGCGAAAACTGTGTGTGACTAATATGGACCTTGCTTTCTATGCTAAAGTTGTGTATGGACCTTGCTGCAGATACATGAGCAGTGGCTTATAAAATTAACCTGCTGCTACTATAAGCAGACTGAAACCTCACTTAATATAAATTGATATAACACTACTAATATCATAGTCTCTTCTGCTGACCTTAGTCTCTCAGTCTAGAGCACCAAAAATATCAGAAGCCATAGCCCAACACCTCCAACAGTTGCGAGATAAACCCCACAACTGACAGCACTGCAAGTCACATCAGCTGAGAGTCTGACTTAAAAGTACTACAAGACCGGTGGCTATCTGCTAAGTGATATGAACATATTCTCTAATTTGTCTTTCTCCAGGCAGCCGGAGTGTGGTATCACCACTCTCTATCCTCTCTAGAGCTGGTAACAACTGTTCACCCAGGGACTCCACATTTCTTTACTTGCAAAAAACCCTCTAGATTTGTAAACACCTGGAGGTGCATTGCTCCTCACTGCAATCCTTTGACCTTAGACCTATTTCTCCACTTACTCTTACAATATACTGCTGCACTACACTGGTGTAAATCTTGTTTTAGTCTGGATTTACATGCCTCCGCTTTGCAGGGATGGAGGGCTACATCCTCAGAGGAAAGCAACTGAGAGCATCTCAGTACAGCTTTCTGCAGTTAACAAAACCAAGCAGTTGTTAAATAGTAAAAGACTCAATCAATAAGGGGAGAGAAATGCTTCAACATTGTTTTCTTAAGTTTGAAAAGGAATTTTAGTTAATTAAAAGTGAAGGGAAAAACAAATAAAAGAGAAAAAGTATTGTAGATTTAGCGAGTGTTCCTCACCTGCGTGACCCCAACTCTCTATCCATGGGGGAGACCAGCTCTTCGTGCTCAGCCTGCTCTCTGCCCCATGTCTCGAAGAGCCAGTCTGTGGTGCCTGATGAACCTCTTTCTCCTCCTCCTCCTCTTCTTCCTCCTGAGTCCTGGGGACTGGCAGGAGGAGGCACCCCTCCTTCTGTTGTCAAGCAGGGGACGTTTGGGACTGCAGCCCCAAAGTCTCATGCTCTCCTGTGCCCGCTGTGGGATGGTGCAGGTTTTGGGGATGTTGAAAGGGGAGGTTTGGCCCCTTCTTCATGGTTCAGCCAGTAGAGTTTATGGAGTCCTGCAGGAACCCAAAAGGTTGGTCCTAAAGGCTGGAAGGAGGAGGCCAGGGTTTGCTGGTGTGCTTTGCAGAAGTTGCTCCAGCTGAGTCAACAAATTTTGTGTTTTCTTGCAGAATTCAGCTGCTGAATGGACCTTTATTAGCATGTTAAGGCCTCTACGATGCAGAACCAAAGCTTGAGATGGAGGTCAGTACGTGTACCCCTGAATGCCATATGCCTGACCGTGAGTACATTGTACCAGATCAGAACGCTGCTCTCTTCTCTCCCTGAGCCCTCTATGCATCACTTATATTTTGGGGTGTATAAAAATATCCGTACCTTAACTTCCTTTCACATCCCTTTTAAAACAAACCCATTTGAACCAGACCATTGCAACAACAAAATCCCATCTAGGAGCAACAGGAAAAAAAAAGCACACACACACACACACCCACCTCCAAACCATTATCTTTTGCCATGAACTAAAAACCAGCAGCTTCACTTGATTTAATTTTTGGTAATAACAACAACAGAAATTTGCATCTGGGCTGACAATGTGTATAGTGAGTGTTAGCCCAGTGTGATTTGAAATTGGCAAGTTATAGCAACCCTCTGGAAAACCAGGATTTACAAGGGAAATGCTGACAAACACTTTACAGTGGCACTTGCTCTATACTATGTAACACATGAAACAGTGAAATGGAACATAAGTCTATCCTAATTATTGAAAATATTTGGGAGCTGCCTTGTGCTAAAACACTCATATTCATCTTGCATTTCAGATAATTTTTTGCTCTCTCAAAGCAAATTTCGTTCTAAGCCACCTCTCTTTAAAAAAATGCTGCTAATTACCGTCAAAAAAGCAGCATCCTGCATGTGATTTTTGAAAGGGTATGTATAATAAGAAGAATTTCAAGGCTGTGTGGACTTGCATGACACCATATTATTGCATGAGCAAAAAGGCAATACTGAATGGTAATAACCATTTCTCAGAGGCAGCACGGAGGATTATATTATAACCCTTTGTGTGTGTGTGTTTGTTTATCTATATAAAGCAATCAGACACCTTCCAACTTCCAAACACCTGATAATGTTAAAGTTTATTTTATCACAGCCAAGGTTATATTTTCTTTCAACTTCATAGTGACCCTAGGAGGAAGAGGAATAATGGATCAGGAACCTATTATAGCTATTCTGTGTTAAACAGCCAAGTAAAGGGCAAATATAGTTCTGTAGTGGAATCAATCACTGAACCCATCAGTGAGAATGACCCTCCTGGCCCCCACCTTCTTCCCTGTGCCTAAGAATTTGCCATATTCAATCTTTAGGCTCTGAACCCAAATGCCCTTTGAAAGTGAATTTATGATCACTTCATCACACTGTCTATTAGCTCACTTTCTAACAAATAGGATTGAGAAATATATGGCAGGAACTGCAACGGCACATTTCCAACTAATGGTTAAAATGTCAGGGCGATAATGTACAAGTGCATCTGCCCTCAAACACAAAATCAAATGCAGCTTTACAAGGGCTGTCGCCATTCCACTTTAGTTAAAGACTTGCAAGCTTCCTTCTTCCCCTTTGCAGGGCTGCAGTTTGGAAGCTGCTGCATCTCATCAGGGCTCGGTTTGCCAGTGCTGTACTGTACTTCATTAGGCAGCTCTATTTAATGGTTTCAACAAAAGCCATCATTTTAGCCCAACTGCCTTGACTAAATTAAAATTTCCAATCTCTGTTTTAGTGTTCTGCAACTGATGTATACATAAGCAAAACTGGTCAACATCTGCCAGGGGGTTGGCCAAAAGTTCTGTAAAGATGTACTTCACATTTCTGAAGCATGTGCAAAGTAACAACGTACTTATCCTCCTGAGGGCTCTCATGATTTTACTTCACCATTTGTTCAGACACACTTTAGCAGCATATAAGCCATACAGTTGATTCTCCCCTTGGTTGCAGTTTTATCTGTAGTGTCATTTTGAGTAATTGGGGTATGGTAGCTGATCAACTTTCAGGTTTCTCATTGGCAGAAAGGGACTGTATTGGCACCAAGAAAGAATATGATGGGTCCTCTCGGTGCCTGAGCAAGTGTCCCTCTTTTGCACTTGGCTACCCAAGGCCATTAGAAAATAAGCTTAATAAAGCAACTCAGTGTATACATCTTAACTATTCCCAGCCAAGGGGATGCAGCTATAGAAGAAATATTTTAAACCAATATGAAAGATGGTAAATGTACATATTTAGTCAGTGATCTGTGAAAGTTTTTGAATTAGTTTTTAAAGCTTTGTTAAGACCAGAACGCACAGATGTTGAAAACAAGTTCAGATGTAGCGACAGATGGTATTTGATTATGAAGCAGACTGTTCATATAATACAAAGATGCTGCTTCTGCCATACACAAGTAACTGCAGAGAGTGCAGTAGAAATTTTGGAAGGCAGAGCAGTTCAAGAGGTTCTTTGTGCAGCAATAACTTTCACGTTTTTCCAGCAGTGCTAGAATTGGGATGATTTTCTGTCTTTTGCAGTCAACACCCTCACTGCCCCCCCTCAC
>NW_009596720.1:0-1336 GCF_000690535.1 Cariama cristata
TATTCTTCTTTTTAATTCTACTGTACATCTCTAAGAAAATTCTTGCTCCTCCTTCTCTATTCTGCCTATTCCACTGAAGGTACAGAACTTTGTATTTGCTTTTAGTGAGCTTCATGAGGTTCCTGTCAGCCCATTTGTCCAGACTGCTGAGATCCTTCTGGTTAATCTTCCAGCTCTTCATCCCAGTTTTAGTGTTCATGGTGATCAACCTCTATTGAGTTGCCAGTAAGGTCACAAGGTGAGTCCTGTTGAAAACTCTTTCTAGCCACTGAACAAGATAGTGAATGGGAAGAGCCAGAAAGGGTTTATCAAGGATATATTACATCTGACCAACCTGACTGCCTTGTATGATGAAATGACTAGATTTGTAGATGAGAGGAGAGCAGCAGTTGCCATCTACCTTGACTTTAGCAAGGTTTTCAACATGATCTCCTGTAGCATTCCTTCTCTCTGTGTTGGGATGTTGCAGTGCTACACTCTAGACAGATGGACTACCAGAGAGGTGAAAAATTGGCTGCACCATTGGGTTCAAAATGTAGTAGTTAATTGTCATATTGTAGCGGAAGGACATTTAGAAGTGGAGTTCCTCAGGGTTTATCCTGGGACCTATCTTGTTTAATATCTTTGTCAGTGGTGTGGAAGAAGAGACATAATGTACACCTATTAAGTTTTCGAGTGACAGAAAACTGGGGAAAGCAACTGATAATGCTCAAGGGCAGAGCTGCTGCTCAGGGGGCTCTAGACTGGCTAGTGTAATGGATCAACAGGAACTTCACAAAGACTAATGCAAAGTCCTGCACTTGTGAAGGAATCATCTACAGTAATATGGAGGGGGACTGGCTGACTGGCTGGGGAGCAGTTCTGCATGGGACCCTGGAGAGCAAAGAGCTGAACATGAACCAGTCATGAACCCTGGCAGTAAAGGTGACCAACAGCACTCTGGGCTGTGGGAATAGGAGTCTTGGGCATATTCAGTCTGGAGACGAGATTGCTTCAGGGACATCTAGCCGTAGCCTCCTAGTATACAAGAGGTGACTACTGTGAAAGCAGAGCTTGGGTCTTAATTGAGATGCAGAGCAGGAGAGAGACAATTGGTCAAAAACTAAACAGGACATCATAGAATCACAGAATACCAGATTGGAAGGGACCTCAAGGATCATCTGGTCCAATGGTTCTTGGAAGAAACATGGTTTAGACAAGATGGCCCAGCATCTTATCGAGCCAAATCTTAAGTTCCCATGTTGAGGAAGCCACCACTTCTCTGGGGAAATTATTCCAATGGCTGATTGCTCTCCTGTGAAAAATTATTCTCTTGTGTCCAATCAGAATCTCCCTA
>NW_009596721.1:0-332 GCF_000690535.1 Cariama cristata
ATGGATTAACATAAAGCATTGTATGAAGGCTCTAACGCTTTTCAGAAGAGTAACGTTGTTAGGCTGAAATTGAATGAAGGATATCTGTTTTCCTTAGCAGCATTGACGAGAGTGCCCCGCAGAAGCACGAGATCATTGCAGCAGCACTCCAAAACTCATGTTATGTTGCGCTGTGCTGCAATTCATCACGGTCTTACCTTCCACTGCTAAGATGGCATAGGATGGCCTCTAAGGAAATAAGTACTAGCAAACCTCACCCAGGGCAGAGCCTTAAAAACCCCCACGAGCTGATTCCTGATGCAGCACATTAACGTTACCACAGCCTACACTGG
>NW_009596721.1:351-33627 GCF_000690535.1 Cariama cristata
ACTCTGCCACACAGCCGGGCTTAACCTCACTCTGGTCTTAGTTTCCGACGCTAGATTTCTTTGTTGTTTTTTTTTCTTTTAATATTTTTTCTTCTTGCTTTCAAATGATGATCTTTTTTTCTTAACTGGATGATGGAATTTTATTTTTGTCTTCATCTTCAGTGCAACGGTGGGAATACATGAGGTCATGCTCATAGTCGTGACCAAGTCAAGCAATACTAGTTTCTCTAGGCTATAAGACATAGATGATATCTAGGGTTTAGACACTAATGCAGCCAGAACTCATCACCAGGCTCAGGCAGCAAAGATTAACAAAAAGATGTCTGTGACTCAGCCTCTAACTGGTCCATTTTCCCTTTTGCCTGCATCTCTTTTGACCTGAATTGCCATTGCCTTCCTGAACTGTGATGGAATGACTTGACACACTGATTGCGAAAGTTATACTCAAAACTGCATGAGCAACCATAATTCTGGTATCTTTTTACCTGTTGTACATTGCAGTGATGTCTCGCATATCTTTGAGAGACTGCAGGCGGAAGGAACTAGGTCAGTGGGAAGGAAGATGGTGGAGGATGTGGCTGAGACATGTCTAGAGGAGCTCCCCCAATTCAGTTGTGTAAAACATGCCGAGAGCTGTCTGTTTCTTTGAACAGCTTATTTATGTGTGGCATTTTGTTGATAGCTTTTACCCTTGTTGGATCAGTGCAGTCATTTTTCATTACAAAACTCAGACAAACAGTGAGGGCTGCAGCCTCATACGTTGGTAAAAAGGGCAGTTTTACGCTCTGCTCCCCAGCGCACGCAGCCCCCTCACACATGTTGGCCACGCGTTTGCTCCCAGAGGACTTTGGCAAGAGTGTCTGGGGTCAGTGCTGGGAGGTGCAGTGACAAGCAGATGAAGTGTTGGCAGACAAATGATGGCAGCTTTGTCTTTTGACAAATTCAGATAAGGTGCATTTCCAGAAATGTTCTGCACCATCACTGACCCACTTGTTTTCCTTTATGAAAGACATCTCTAGTGTCACAGGGCTGAGTCCACAGGATGCCAGTGACAAAATGACTTCTGGTTATCTTCCTCTGTTGGCTGAAGGTTGACTTTGGTGGCTCAGGTACATCCAGGGAAAGGAACTCTAGGGAGTATGGAGTATTTCTTGTTCGCATGTTAAACCCTTTAGCACCAAATGTTTAGTTTTCTGTGCCCTTCTTACATATGAGACAGATTTTTGGAAAGCAAATCCCATATATATTTGGGTTTAACGCAATGTTTGGTCATTTGATGATTGGCTTTTAATATTAATTTATACTGAAAATTTTCTTTTTTTTTTGCTTATTAGCACCTGGGCTGCTCCACTGTTCTGTGTACTTTTTTTGTGTGTGCATGTGATTCTTTTAGAATTGTGGAGTCATTTAAGGTGTTGTGTAACAGTCTAGGAAGAAAGATGTTTTTGCAGTTTCCAGAATTTTTTCTCCATTTCCCAGCATTTCTTCATTTCCAGCATCCTGAAATAAGTCAAATTCAAGGGAGAGCTTATCCAGAATAAAAATGGGAATGGGTTTGCTGGTTTGTAATTAAAGCTGACAGAAGCAGGCTAAATGGAGTGTCTTAGTGCAGAAGAGAATGTGAATAGAAGGAATTACTTTGTGCTACTCCTGCAAAAGGCAGTCACTCCATAGAGAGAATTTCAGTATTGTTGTTCACCATATTTCAGCCTTCAAACAGAGAAAGCAGTTTTGTTGTGGAAAAAGCTGAGCTAAATAATACTCTCAGGTCTGTGTTCCGCAGCAGTATCATATAAAAGAGAGACCATACCGAGACAGAAAGAGAGAACCCAATGTAATGCAAGACACTTTTCTAGTTGTGCCTTTCTTTTGTCTTCCTCCCTTTTTCTATAAAGGTGGATGAAAGACAAAAGCAGGAACAACCAGACAGCACCACAGCATACATTCCTCTACAGGAGAAGCAGGTTGGTCCAATAGTTTGAAGTACAGGCCTTTGAATCAAATTGTTCTAATCGTAGTTACACACAGACTTCCATATGACTGTTGTATTTAGAGCTCAAATGAAGTAAATCTTACACAGTTCTTTTAAGGCAGTGAGATTTCTTTACAGGAAGAGAGTAAAAATTTATTTTCATGCCTAGCTGTAGATGAAAAAAATAACACAGCAACTGAAGATTTTTTCCCACGTGAGTGAGTTTAGGAGATTGAGAACGAAAACTTGGGAAACCTCTGTAGAACATTTACTTAAGAAATTTAGGTCAGTCCAATCAATCGAGTCTAAGATCCGCAAGTGAATATATAGAGGTGGGTAAGACACATAGTAATCTATGCATAGACTATGTCAAAATTGGAGCTATCTGGGGCAGCTAGTTAAAAAGATCACAAAGATGTTTTGGCATTGGCATATTTTCAGTAACAAACTGAAAAAAGGGTTTTTAAAATTCATGTTGGACAATGCGTAAGAAAAAAATCAAATAGTTGCATTCCCCTGTGTCTTGTACCACAGCATCAAAGCTGCAGGAATTAGGTGAGCTATAAACCAAGAACGTGACAGGTTGGATATTTCAGTAAGAACATGACTACATATTTAGTTTTGATACCACATGGTTTGAGATACAATCTTTGCTTTTGTAATTTTTTTTTGTAATACAGTATCCGCAGTGCCACCATGTAATCTTCAAGAATGTGAAATCAAGCTTCCCTTGTGATTGTATATGGCTTATAATCACTACAAAAAATCCCTAATATCAAAATAAGTAGATTAATAACTGCCAGAGGAGAAAGCATTTATTCCTAACTCTAGCTCTATGGCAACGAGTCTGTGCTGTGTGAGCCCGTGGCACAAAAGACACTGAAAGTCAAGTTCCTTACCCATGCTAGGGCTCCAGTGAGAAATAACAGTCCATAGATTTCTTATCTCTGGGATATTAATTACTTCAGACTGATGTTTATTACTTGATTCACTGATAGCAATTCAAGTTGCTGTGATAATTTTTCCTCTAAAATGCTGGCACTCAGGAAGTCAAAAAAGTTTGTTTTGATCTCTTACAAGAGCTGCCATTTAAACAGATGTACACAGCTCTAAAACCCCTCTGAAAGTCCCTCCCAAGCATTCAGCAGACTCTCAGTAAATCAGATGATAATGCAGTCTTGTAAATGTCTAGAGATAGCACATGAACTGTTCTGAAGTTCATACTGGGTATAAGGAGAGGCTCCAGTATCATGGATGCTGCTTTTCAAAACTTATTTCTAGGGCTCAGTACATTTTACTTCTCCAGATGAAGAAAAGAGGTGTTCAAGATGATTTTTACTTGTAAGAGAAGTGCTAGTATATGGGATCCTACACAAATTGTGTTTAGGAGAACAACCTTGCTCTGAAGAGTTTATTAGTACCAAAAGGGAAATTCAGTAGAGATAAACATGCTTACTTCCAAATAGATCATATAATAAAAGAATAGGATGGCAAAATTTTACTATCTTGAAAACGAGCACCTATTTTCAGGTTGCAGTACCATTGGTCCTCCTGTATCATTAGGGAGCTTGAAAAATTGCCTTTTCTAATTACTCAGCGAAGTCTAAGTGTATGCAAAGTCTTTTCCCAGAGATGTCAGGAAGAAGAAGGACTATTTTGTGCTGATGGCAGATTAACTGGACTCTGAGTTGTGAGCATGAGGTCTTCATTTCAACAAGCAACTGGGGAACCTCAAGCTACACTGTCCAGCACTTACTGCAGTCTGTGAAATATCAGGCTTAACAGCCGTAGAGATGACATCTGTTTTGGTTCAGGCTGTGGTTGTTACTGACATGCTTGTTTTAAATGGATGGCATCTGTTGCCTTCTTTCCTAAACACTGCTGGAAACTGAGGGAGGAGGCACAATTCAGCGTTCTTACCTCAGGATTTTTTGCAAGCCCAGGCACTGCTGGCTGAGCTTTCACCTCTAAACCTACGGGAACGAGTGTTTTCCCTCTCAGGAAGGTAGAACCCACCTGCAATCTGCTCACACATGCTCTGGAGAGCCAAATTGCTTGCCCTCCTCACTGCAGGAGAATGCTTAATTTGGTAAGTACCACTATGTGCATTCCTCACACCCGGAGGGAAGAAGGCAAGGAGGGCTGAGTGCTGGGCAGCACTGTTGGGCACATCCCCCTTGCAGAGAGCTCAGAGCTCCATCCCTTCAGAGAGGGATGGCAGCAGGGAACACGTTCCATACATCCACAAGAAAGAAATTTGGGGGATTTAGTGAAACAGTTGGCAAGAATGATCATAGAGTTACACCCTTCAGCACTAGGCACTGCAGTTCCCTAGTGTGCAAGGGAAGTATGGATGGCATTAAAGCTCTTTTTAAGTGCTAATTGCTATTAAATGCTTCTAATATGATGACATCTTATCCACACCTGACAATCTTCAGTCATCCATGGAAACCTCCACAGCAGGACAAGCCACTTTCTGCATTTTGTTTTCTGGTGAGTTGGGACCAGGCTCACAGCTAGTTCTATTTTCAGCTCAGTCTTGGTATTTCATTACCTGCAGTGTGACCCAAAGGACAGAGACAGATGTTGGGGATGTGGTCAGGACTTCTTCATATATTGTACTGAATGAGGCTTTTAGCAAGATAAAACCCAACTCGTGAAGCTAGTGGCCATTCAAAACCATACCCATCCTTCCTAGAAACTAGTTAACAGTCTGAGATAACAAAACCATATCATCTGTCTTAGAAAATGGTCCTCAAGTCAGGACTAGGTAACAGTCCCACAGACCTGTGTATTTAGGAGAACCCAAGAGGCATATTGGGGAAGAAGTCAGCTGTGGGAGCAGACCTCTCCAGTCTTTCTGTCTAGATACTGTCAAACACACTTTTGCTGGAGGTGGGAAGCCTCCAGCTCTACAGGGAGAGACCTTCAATCTACAACCTAAAATAGTAGGGGTGCCTGAGCCAACCAGTCTCCTCTGCCTCTGGATCCCAGCTGAGACAGGCAATTTTGCTGCCACCTGCCATTGCAGCTCTCTCCACAAAAAAGGGTTGTTTCCTTCTCAGGGTGCAGGCAGGGACCCAGGCAGAGTCTCTTTTCTGACACCTCTTCGACTACTAGAATTATCTTCCCTTCACAGCTGTTTTAGCTTACAGGAGGCTGGACCGAGTGGCTCCTGCAGATGGCATCTGCATCCAAGGGATGGAGTGAGATCTAGGCTAGAGCACAGCAGGAGTCTTACTCGATGCAGTGCATTGAAGAGCAATCAAAGGAGCTTAGACAAACTCGGAACCCTACCTCTGTCACTCTGCTGTTCAGCTTCCTGCCAGGATCACCCATCTGCAGCTCTTGACCAGAAGAGGAGTTGCTCCAGTCCCGCTGCCCTGGCCTTCTTCAGCACAGGCACTCTCAACTATTTTCTTTTAAATGTGCACACTCTATTGCTTCCTTGCAAGTGTAGTCAGAGGCCTGAGTCTTCCAGCTGCTCTTCATCCCTGTATTGCTACCAAAGGTTTCTGCACCCCATCAGCCACAGCAGAGTCAGAAACAATTGTTATTGCTCGTTTTGAGCAGTCCTCACCATCCTCACCTCCACATGGCCTGTACAAGGAAATAGCTGTCCTACTGCTTCTCCTGAGCAGCCCCAAGGCAGATGCAGAGTCGGCTGGCTACAGCAGAGCTCACCTTGTCCCATCAGTACGGGAAGAACCAGTCAGAGCTATACACTCCTGCTGCCCAAGCCCAGGGTAGAGGAGAGAGCAGAGCAAGGGGAACCTGACATCTCCCATACTCGCAGCCTCACTTGTTTGTGTGTGCAATTTCATTTGCTTACTGATAACCCCTCACCATGCTCTACTTACCAATTTTGTGCTGAAGATTGTTGCTGGGAAGTGCAGAGAGGACGCAGGGATGGAGACTGCTAGGCCTGAAGCAAACACACAAGGGAGGAGGAGGAGGATGAAGTGGAAGAGCAAGTCTCTCAGCAAAGCTGAGCAGGATGGTGCAGCTTCCAGAAGAAGGACAGCAACAGCAGGAAGTGGCATTTGCTGGAAGCATTTTTAAAACCAGTTGGGGAACAGCTGTGCTGATTTTAATCCGACTGGACTGAAGTGCCTCCAGAAGAGCCATAAAGCCATAGCTACCACCCAGGCAATAAAATGTTAATCTCAGTTGAAAGTCTTTGTTCTCTTAGTAGTGGTGTTTTTCTATTTAGAAGTAATACACTACTGCCTCCAATCAGAGGCCCCACTGTAACAGGGACCGTGCATGTGTAACAGAGACTGCTCCTGCTCCAATAGCTTTAGCATCTGAGAGATGACAGACGGCTGGGGAAGCCCAGAGTACCAGCGACCATCAGGAGCAGTGGCACAGCCCTTCTGTCACCACACCACTGTCCTGTGTGTCAGACACTCCTTGACACAGGCGGGTGTTCTGAGGAGGGATAATATTGTGGCTCTGGGGGTTTTCACAAATGTGTGAAAGTCTAAGAGAGCTACCAGGGCAAGTTTAAAAAGGAGCAGGCTGAGGTTTCAAGGGCAGGTGTGAGATAAATTCTCAAAAGCATATGAGATGATAAATCGGTAGAGGAGAGACCTTGACGGGCTACAAGATCATTTCTAAACCATCCTAGTGAAGTTAGTAGTGAGTCCCCCTCTGGGAGGTCACAGACTCCCATGATATATGTATAGTCTCCTTGGATAACAGATTAAACCTTATTAATGTAGGCTGCCAGCTGTACTTTCAGCAGTGATCTGCAAGTACAGCTATTCCAACACTGTGCGTGTCCCTTACACTTACAGCCTTGTTCTCAACAGACCTTAATAACAACTTCATATTTTGTTGTACACAGAGGAGGCCTATCCTGTTGCTCGGGGTTCATGAGCAGTTCATAATGCAGTTCCTGCGTTATCATCCAGGAATCCTGTGATGAGTCTGACAGAAATGAATCACGCTTTCTACTTGCCTATCTGTTTCAGTCCATCCTTGAATCTTCTCAGTTCCCTCTCCAGAACTTCCAGCTCAAAATAAGTTTTTTCTATTGCATTTCATTTAATTTATATCTCAAATTTTCTTAAAAATTGAAGTGACACAAAAGGACACTCCAGCATTGCCTTATTATCAGATAGCATTAGGTGTGAAGTGATAAGGTGACTAGTATTGTGGTTTAGCAGTGCATATAGTTTAGATTTCTTTCTCTCAGATCTTTTTGTCATTTCCAGGGATTAGGAGATTCTCCAGGCTGCAAAAAAGCTCTTACCAAAAGCAGGCATCTTCTGTATCATCACACTGAATCTCACAGCATCATCTAAAACTGGAAGAAGAACTTGGAACTCGCTTTCCCACGTCTCTTGTAATACAGTCGAGTGCCAAAATTACTGGGATATTTTCTATAAGTGGCTGCTTTTTCTGTGGAAATCCTACCCTAAATGTACTGAATTTTCCAGGCTAATGTTCCATTGCTGACAGGAGAAGTTTGGGGCCTGACTGGTTGATGTTTCTTGACAAAAAGAACTGTATTTCTAAAAACATTCTGACTGTTTCCCGCTTAATGCTCTTTGCTGAGATACCTCATTTTGGAGAGGGTACTAGAGATGCTACTCATACTATCTGCAAGTAAAGGTAGTGAGGCCATAATGTACTTCTGTTATTCAGCAGGTACTGTTCATGTTTTCATGATCTCAGTGATGATTTCCTGCCTCAGACTCTTTTGTACACATCACTTTGAGATTTTAAATAACTCCTCCTAGCCTTTGTCTATTTCTACCTCCTACTGCATTAGTAGGCTCCATTAGGCTGTTATCTTTGTTGCCATCAGAATCTAAAGCTAAGGTGAATTCTAGGCATAGCTTGTTTCCATTACTTATGTTGAAGAAATGTCTTCATTATCTACAGCTGCATCCCGACGGATTTTGGAAAGCTACATGCAATATTTTCGTCTTCTGAGAGCTTGGGTTTTGTGCAAGGCTTTTGCCCCTCCTCCTACCTGTTTAAAAAAAAGAAAAGTTTTCACTCCACTGCTGATGTGACAGTGTAGAAAGCATCTCACAGATGGACTGACTCTCCAAGAGGCAAGAATATTAAAGTCCAGCAGATCCTAGTCTAAAGCCCAGTCTTTCCCTGCTGCATTATGAATCAGTGTACCCTGATGTAGTTTCTTTCCCTCTGCAGTTTTCAGCATACTCCATCTTTTTAATTTCCTCTCTAGCTCTGCCTGCAGCTGGCAAACTAATCACTGCCTGAGCAATGCACCTCAAAATATTTGTTTATACTGAATGAGTCTAGCTGGATTTTCTGTTTCCCATCATCTGCTGGTCATCTTAATCTGTATTAATGTTTGGTTCATGGTACTGAGCTCAAAGAACAATTATTTTAATCAGGGGAAGAAAGTGAAGCTGTAGAAAAAAAACATAGTATTAGCTAGCTGTGAAAATGAGTGTTCAGCATATTTTTAGCATGAAGAGAAGCAGCGATTTTTAGCAATACCACAGGTAAGACAATTACTAGGTCATTGTGTGGACTTACATAAATGTACAATTCAGTTTCTTCCCGCTACAGGGTCTACATGGGTACAGATCTCTTTTCCCACAGAATATTTAACATTGCAAACATCTGCCTTAGACTTAGACAGCTGTTGAACATAGGTAATTTCAGCTTCACTCCTTTTGCCTTCAGTCAATCCCTCCCATAGCCTTTGTTGTTGTGACCTAGATTGTGAGCAAATGCTTTCTGATAACATTTCAAAGGAAACTAATCTTGCACTCAAACTGAATCATGACTGGATTCATCTGTGCTCCATACTCTGTGTATGTGTAAGTTTACTTCTGCCTCCGTGCTTGAGCAGCAAATCCTTAATGACCTGTCCTTACACACAGACTCACCTGCAAGGCACAACCTATGGAAAGAAGTATTACAGGGCTTTTCTTTCTGGAAAAGCAAAGCTGCTGCTGGCTATAGGGACTAGAGATTTATAAATACTGTTCAAACTTTTTCAAAATTTTAACATACAAAGGAAAATAAAAGCCTTAATTAAAAACTGGAAAAACATGTCATAAGATGGATAATGACACCCCAGTAATTACCACATACCCTGGTTATACTGTGCTAACCAGATTCCCTATCCAATTATGCTGCCTGAGTGGAGTAACATACAGTCAATAATACACCATGTGGAGAGCAAGATGCCAGTATTAGCGTTTTCCTTGAACTGAGACATCCACACAGCCTCTTGAGCTCTGGGATCAATAATGAGACAAAGCAAAAGAAAAATGCAAGTAAGAAAGCCAGCTGCTCAAAGAAGCATTTTAAGTTGATGTATGTATTGTTGGGTTTCTGCATGAAAATAGTGACATTGAAATGGCCCTTAGAGAATGATGTATCAATATTAGCACTGCTAAATGTGCTGCTTACATACATCATACATGAGGCAACTTTTGCTTTGTTCATTTATTTCTCCAAACTATACTCCCATTCCCTTCCTGTTAAAGGTGCTGAAGCATCTGCTGTTGCAAACCATAAACCTGTCCTTACTGTTTTCACACAGACAACGCAACTGTCCTGTTCATGCATTATTAAAGCCTTGCTATTAAAAGGGGACAGTCAGATTTAAGCCTTACTGGCGCTATCACATTTACACAAGCACTAACTCCATAAGAGGGACTGCTCCAGAGAAAGTGGTGGATATATGGACTTGAAACATGCACTATCATACTCCCAGGTATGGAGGGGTTTGAGTTTGCAGCCCTCTGGTGCTTCCTCTCATAGACTAAGAGGATCCTCCACACAACAGTAATGAATAACACAACTCTCTTTGCAGTCCCCTCCCAGGACATCACTGGGGTTATTCCCGCACAGATAACACTCGTTTACTCAAGTGGAGTGCTCCATGCTGCCCACTGAAGCTAAGACACGGATGCAAAAGGGAATGAAGTCAGCTGCAGTAATTCCTGGCACTGAGGGCCAGGGCTGATGGGCTTCCTTCCAGGGACATCTGGTCATTAACCCTCACAGAATAAGGGCTTTTAGGTCCTTTCAGTCAGGACAATGGGCTGTATGCTAGGAAATGCTAACTTCATGCAGCAGAGGCTTAATCACACCTTTTGGGACTTTAAAAGCTGGTAGCTATTGATTGAGGCAAGGTTGGTGAAGCGAGGTCACAGCTGCCTTCATCTTTCATATGGGGTCCATGGAGACCACACGTAGTAGCATGCAGAGTTCCCTATTGATTCAAGTGGCTTGGCAATTAAAAAGCCCTGTTTTCATCCCTTCAGTCATTTACCCTTCACCAGATGAAGCCAAGTGGCCTCAGCCAGCTATCATGGCTGCCCAAACCAAGCTGGATGCACTCAGCTGTAACTCCAGATTAAAGCTGAGCACAGCTTCATTTCACACAAGTGAGGGTTGTCCTGAGACCGCCCCCCCGCTCCCCCTAACAGATGGGGCAGTGTTTCCCAGGCCCATATTGAGCCAAGAACCCAGTGAAATGAAAATGGTGTGGCTCTGGAGGTAAGGCCTTGCTTTGGAGAGAGCTGCGAGGGGAGGCCCTGAAGCAAGTGATTTATTTTCTGTGCTGCTCTAATCCTCCTCCTGTCCCTCCAGCTCACCACTGAAATGCAAAAGATGGCAACCTGCATGTGGACCATTTGAACCCTGTGGGGAAGAGAAGTGTGTCTTTCTGTCCCAGGGCATTTACAGAGACTGAAACTTGGGAGATCTTCAAACTGTTTTTGTACAGTACCTAGCACAGTAGAGTCTGGGGCAGCAGAGGGGCTCAGCCCTCCTGTGCACTCCAATAGTATAAGTGGTGAATAACTATGGCAAAGGCACAGTGTCAGCCCACAGTCAGCTCTGGGGGCGAACTTCCCAGCAGGGAAATGGATGTGTCTTTTCATAAATCACTTCATTGCCCGAATAAAATAAAAGGCCATTTCATTTTCATAGCCACAGTTTTGTAAAACAATAGTCAAAAGTACCCAGTTTATCATGCACACAGATGATGAGACAGCTGAATAATGCATTCAACCTACAAGGATTTCCAGAAACAACAGAAGACTTTACCACATGTTATGGAGAATACAACATCTCTGGTGCAGGCTTCATGCAGGCTGAATGCCTTCTGGCTATTCTTGCAACACTAAGCATGAGAAGACAGTAGTTATTATACCAATGTAAGACAAATTATGCCCTTAAAGTCATCTATGCAAGGGCACTGTTGCTATTTTTATAGTCAGAAATGCATCTGGCACTTTACAGATGAACCTTAAAAGAAATTCCTTATACCCACACCAGTAGTTTCCCTCAACAGCCTTGCGCCAAGATCTTCCAGTGCAGAAGTGTGTGTGTGCATGGACAACACATGCTAAGCAGCCCTTGAGCAAGTAATCATATTGCTTTCAAGTGAGCAGCATTCAACATAGTGAGTGCACGACCGAGGCCTCAACTAGGTGGAGTGAGACATCCTTAAGTATAAGGACACTCTCACATTTATTTTCAAGGGATAAAAGTATATCCCATACAGACATCTTCCATTTTAGTAATTCATGGCTGCAATCCCTGACCATCCACCTTCCTGTCATTTCCTATATTCCTGTGCCTTACTCCTAGACTCACCCAGAAAGGCACATCCTGACTCTGGCCAAACAGGAGCAGAGGAGGAACAAGAGCTGCTTCCTTGACCAAAGGCAAGTTGTTTTGGTCTGCTGATGGGCACTGGCGCTGTATATAGCATTCTACACCCTGTTGCTCCACAACGTCTCACACTTATGTGAGGCATAGGTGGTCTCACATTTTATTTCCATGGATAACCCTCCAAAGCCAGCTAGGTCCTTCCATCTTCTGTGCAGCAATACTAAACTCGGGACAGTGCAGGGACTCAGTGGACTCCACTGGGAACATATGCCCAAACGACAGAGAGAAGAGTTTATTTTAAAAAGCAGCTTTACATATGTGTGGGTAACTGTGGTAGTAAAATCATTGCAAGACAATAGTGCAGTTTCATAGGAATGAGCTAAAAATTGCTGCCCAAGTTGCAGTATAACAGAATGATTATACACCTCCCAGGACTGGGTAATTGAGAGGGAGATTCATGCCATTCCCAGCCAGTGAACACCAGGATGTTTGTAGGTTCCTATCATTTCCTTGAGACTGATCTCATCTGTTTATGACCAGCTTATGTGAACAGTTCTCTTTACCAGATGCACATTAGGAGGCTACCATCAGATTCTTATGCTCTACTCAACACAAAAGAGCAGCCGCCCCCAATCATCCCCATGGGCCGTCGCCTGCCTCTGCCCCTAGTCACTCAGCTGTGACGGCTGCTATCTGTGAGAGGAACTCTGTAACCGTGTCACTGTTGAATCAGCTCCAAAAACTTACTTAACCCCAGTCTAGATTAGAGAGACATGTCTTTTAAATTCTTACGCCAGTATCTTCTCCTTCAAGTTACAAACTTTTTCTCCTCACCCAGCAATTTCCTTCTGTATTTGCTTTGTGTTATTAGATGATGAAATCTGGCTAACGGGCACCCTAATTACTGCAGCATCCAAATGACAGGCTTCAGGCAAAATTATAATTACTTATTCAAAAGTATTCATAAAATTAACATATCCTGAATAAATTCATGCTTAATTTAACAGGCCAATGCTCTTATTACAAGTGTTTAGCACATGCAATTGTTTAACCTTAGTAGAGAGCAACTTACTCTTTTACAAGATATGAGGGTCAAAAGTAGATATAACTACAATTTGCCCTAACAAGAGCAAATGTCAAACAGTTTAGGGAGCTATTTGTTCAATTTGTTCAAATGCATGTAAGTTAAAAAGCATATAAAGAAGCTCTTCTCAGGCTTTTAATTATGGCAGAGTATTCAAACTCTTTGTTAAATTCTGTTTCTCAGCCAAAAACAAGAAGAGAAAAAAATGGTGGAAAAAGTTATAAATTCTCTTTCTCTCCTCTTCCCTACCTTGGAACAGATTCAGGGCTTTATTCTGAGATCCTTCTATGGTTCCAAGTATTATACTTGAGATTTTTTAAACTTTTGTGTACAAGGCAGAGTGTTCCCCACTGACATACTCTTAACACACAGACGACTATCTGTGGTGAGAGGGGAAAGAGCTGTTTGAGTTTTGTGTGGAAAATCTTGTGTGCCACAGTGTCAATTCACATGGTAAAATCAAAAAGCTTTGGGAAAATAATGGAATGGTACATTTCATAGCACTGTTCACCCTACCTGCAGGATTGTATAGTATTCCTTTCTGTCACTAAAACTGTGTCAGCTGTACATCTCTTACCGTATTTTGGCCTGGTTTCCCAAGATTGGAGTGAGGTCTTTCAGTCATGCCATCTGTCTATCTTTCAGTTAGATAGAAGTGAGTAACTTTTGAACAAAATCGGTCATTTTCTCATAAACCGAAAGAAAGGCAAGAGAGCACTGTGTTCATCTTTAGCTATGACTTCTAGAGCCACGTGGAAACTAGGTACTGTGACATGATGGCTGTTCCACACACAGACAAACACACACTACAGCTTTCTTGCCTCCTTCTTCCCTTTCTTGAAAATGTAATTTTGTGTCCATCCTGCTTGAGACCTTGGCTATAGGGTTAGGAAAAACATTGCAAGATGTCCCCCACCCCAACTCCTTGAGTATTTTCTTAGATATTTTTCCAGCAGGATGAAATGTTGGCAATAAATCAGTGAATCAATCCGTTCTCCTGTTACTTAAACAATAGCAAGGAAGAAAGCCCTGCCCCTGAAAATGGTCCTTTTACAGCATCTGACCATTCCCACAGCTGCCCTATGACCTATTTTGAAGATTCTCTTTGTTGCTGCAACAAAGCCAACAACTGCAACATTTCTGTATAACCTGTGCTAATGGAAAGCATTACAGGTCATTACTGTTTGTTCTTCATGTTCATCACAAAGTATTGATATCAAGTTCATTAAAGGAATTGGGAAATAAAACACACTTGAGAGAACATGATGCCAGTCAGGTCCATATGATTCCAATTTACTTCACTAAAATACTTTTGATTAAAACACGTTGCTGGTGACGTGTCTTAAAAGGAACTTGGACTTCAAGCTCTGTAATAACTGCAATATGTTCTCAGTCTCTAGCCTTGCCACAGACTGCATAAGCTCAGTGTTAAAAACTCCTGCAAAAAGAGTTATTAGGTGCTTACTTCAGACACAGACTTCTTGCTGCAGTCATTGCTGATGTCCTGGCACACCCTACGCAGGATCATATGCAAATTAATATAATTATTTAGATGTTCTACACTCACTATGCAGCATTATGGCACAGTGTCAATTTTACATAAACTTCCACATATGGATCATTTTAAAAATCTCCCAACTGCAGCAAAAGAAATGGAGAAAAATAGCTTCGGCAATCAGCAACCTTTTATTAGCATCAGAATCTTAGTATTGACATGGACAATAGATTAGTGCTCAGAACGTCTCTGAGTAACATTGATAACACTGCTTTCCATCAAGATTGTTTTAGGTCACTGATCTTTCTCCAGAGATGCCAAGATAAACTCTCATCTTGTAGGTGTATTTTCTGAGTTTGTGTCACAGGACAGAATAGAAGCTAAACACAAAAGGAAAGCAAACTTTCTATTTTTCTCACAGTGGGTAGAATCCCTAAGTCCTTGGTCGTCAGAGCTGCTGTATATTTCAGTGATGCTGTCTGTCTCAGCCCAACCTGAGATGTCAAAAATTCTCAATGCATTTAAAATGCTGACAGGTCTCTTGGTCTCTTTGATGGGGGTAAAAAAGTCCTGCCATTTTTTTGTGTCTGTGGAACACAAAGGTAAGGAAATTGAAGTGAACGGGACACAAGCACATAGAGGTATTTCCAAGGCATGGTTTGGACGCAGACTGGCTGTATGTCTTTCAGCCTGCTAAAGGGACATGCAGGCTCACAGGGGTCTCAGGGAAGAGTCTTAGGCATCGGATACTGGACGAGAGAGGACTTTTGCACTGACCCACTATAGCTATTCCTATCTATATCTATTCCTGTAAGATCGCTTGATTTCCAGTTGCACCTTTATCTCCCCGCAGTGGCAGCTACTTACACCCGAAAGCTTCAGCCCTTTCTGTGAGCTCATCAGACCTATGATGAAATCAGTGCATCAGCTCCACATGAACATCTTGTGAAGATTAACATTGAGATATGTATCTACAGGGCTTTTAAGAAATCTGTAGTTTAGTCCATCACCTAGACTGTCACCTCCTTTCTGCATGAGTAACTGAACTGTGTCTCCCAGTGAGCAGCTGGTTTGTGCAGAAGATAGCAGTATCCAGTAGAAGACTGTGGTATTGCTTGCTGCAGAAACCATTTCAAGCCTCACCACCTTCCTCTGTAGGTCCAGTGTGTGACCGCACAGCACATTCTAACAGCAAATTGTACTCAAGCTTGTAAAACAGATTAGACAACAGATTAATCTTTCTTTTGAGAACATGGCAAAACAACTGAGTGCGTGCCATAGATCATGTCGCGGAGCATCACTGGATGGTTCCATCAAATGGAACCAGAATGAGAGACACAAGACAAAATCCCTGGTTTCAGATTTAGCAGAGTGCAGCAAGAGTGAGGTAAAAGTGAACTAAAATTTCAAGAAACCTGGGGTTTTTTCACTTCTAATTGAAACTGGCCTAGTGTTCTGGGAGGCAATGCAGGGAATGTTGAAAATGAAGAAATTAGCAGAAAGCACTATGATATCTATTCCCACCTATTCCTCCATTATTAAAAACAGCTTTTTTTTCACCACCCTTCTTAGCCAGCCAGCCCGTCTTCTGTAATACCAAAAAGAACACCTTAGGTTGTTCCACTTCTGACATGGCAGTATTCAGACAGCACATATTTTAAGAGGATTCAAAGACTCTGGATTCTGCAGCCATGTGGGATTTGGAGCTTCCTGTCAGCAGAAACAGATCTCTCTGCACTCGGAGTGCAAAAAGTGACCACTTGAGCTAAAGCAGCGCTTGCTTTCCAGGGCATACAGCCTTGCTCCCGCACAATAGCAGCTGGTGATACAGATATGTGTGAACTGAACAATTCAATGCAATATCACATTTCTGGGTGAGATTTTTTTTCATATTTTGGGTTTCCCACAGTGGATTATTTTGAATCCAGCTTCACTGCCTGATCTGTTTACCAGTTAGGATGTTTGTTTTTCCTGGAGAAAAGAAAAACAATAAATGTTTTATGAAAGCAGCATAAGAACAAAGTCTGGAAAATCAAAGCAAAATCCTAAAATGAACTCTTTTTGCCCTAAGGCAGAGAATATGGGTGCTGTATCCTAGTGTTCCACTCATGTGGGGAAGTTTTGGTTTTGTGAAATGTTACACATGTGCCAAGTTGCTGCAGATATCTTTCTTTGTCTTGCTGTAGCAGTTCGTTAGCAGTGTGGTCAATGCAGTGCACAGCATGGTCCCAAGCCTGCAGGCACTAGGTTGGGAGTTCAATTGCCTAATCACAGCCATCTATGTTGCAATGCCCTCAGGTTTTGTCTCTGGTCTGCTGCTGCCTCTTCAAATAAAGGCACAGATTTCATGCAGAGCCTGTGTTATATGCTAGCTTTGTGCAGATCTCTTGGATACACAGGACATCTAAAATAGCTGTAGACACCTATGTTTAGGCAACTGAATGTTCACTTGTACTGTATCCATTCAACCAGCAGGACTGTTTAGGCAACTGCAAGACAAAGCCTTTAGGTTTCAGGTAGGAAGGCTTCTCACCTTCTGAGCTATCTGTATTCTGCTGGCCTTGTGTGGAGAAATACTCTGAAACGCAGATAGTAGTATGTAATATACTCACAGGGAAGAGTTCCCCAATGCATTCACTTAGATGGTCAGAAAGTTCTTAGCAACAAAGCCTGAAAGTCATTTGGCCATCACCACTGAGCACGGGCAGACCTCAGAAGTTTAGCTTCTTGGGCACAGAGACTTGCAAGACAGCAGACCTGCAGTGGGTGGTTATGCACACAGAGGTCAATCAGCTGCCATCTATACAGAGGTGACCTGTGTTTGTCACCATTCTATGCTTGTAACCACCATGTGCTTCCAGGTCAAGTGGCAAAATGCTAATTAGAATATAGCAGCATGAGGGGAAGGAAGTTTCTGCTTGCTCACTGATAACACATAACTGTGAGCCAGGCTCTGTCCCTGGCCCCACTGCTTGTTCCATCAGGCCTGATTAAAAGACCTAGTGATGCAGAGAGTGTCTCTTTGATTTGAATCGGGAAGGCAATATCCATAAAATTCCTGGTGCCCTTTTCAGATACCCACATGCTATCAAGTAATCAACAAACCATTTCTGTAACCCTTAGGTGCTCCATTGTCCTGGCACCTTTACCTATAAAAGTCCCTCCCACCTATGTGCAGAGAGTGGCCGCCTCAAGCTTTCAGGATCCTATTCTGCTAAGCAGCTGTTCAACACTCAGACATTGTGAAA
This sequence comes from Cariama cristata, assembly GCF_000690535.1. NCBI lineage: Eukaryota > Metazoa > Chordata > Aves > Cariamiformes > Cariamidae > Cariama > Cariama cristata. Next base: position 17,775 of record NW_009596721.1, read on the forward strand.
CTAAGCTTTTGTGGATGTAAGCTACAGTAACTTTACTCTGCTTCCATCACCTCATCTGCGGAGGGGTGAATTCATGATTTTTTACACAAAAGGTGGATAAAATGGTCTCTGTGGGCCACCCTGGCATTGTTCAACTTCCATGTTCCCAAAGGAGCTTAATCTCAGCAAAGAAAAGAAAGGCAGGAGACAACTGCAAGGCTTTTGGCCAGTAAAATCATTCCAAATCCTTGTGTGCCTAGATTTGAAGAGCTTTTAAATCCAGGAGGACTGACAAAATGCAATTTGGCCTTTCCACTGTTTCAACAATGAGCCATAAAACTAACACCCTGGACCAATTCTAGTCTCTGTTCATGTGAATGTACCCATGCACCAGTAACTCTAACATAACTCCATGAAAGTCAATCAAGTGGTGAAGCTTCCATGCTGAAATTACTAAAGAAAGGAACTTCTGCCATGCCAGACTGCAAATGAAGCTTAGGGGAACAGTTTCAGTCCTGGAAGAAGAAAGTTCCCAGTTGTGCAGGGTAGCTCATATCTCAGGAGCCTGTTTTTAATCATAACCTCTACAACCCAGTAACACAGCTCATACTTTACTACTTGCATAGTAGTGGCCAACTGGATGGAAACCTGGCTTGGTATTTTCCAGTTGATGGGAAAGCTTTCCGAAGGATATTTGCTTAAGCAGCACAACAGCTTAGCATGAGCCTTCATAGAAATGAAACATAGAAATCACTGCTTCCATTAAATGCACTCACTTGCACTAGACAATGTGAGGTTCATATGAATACTTTGCTGAACCCTCACAAACTGTGCATCAGGGCTGCTTTAGATACAGGTAGAAAAGGTAAATGCTAAGAGTAGGATTTTTCTGGAACAGCACAACAGCCTTGCTGCCTACTGGCTTTGGCTCTACCACTTGCCTTAGCAGCTTGTACCAACCTCACATCCACCACCCACCTTCTGGGAGGTGGAGGCAAAGCACTCTGCACTGTTGGTGGGCTCCTGTTGCTGTAGGACATGGCATGTGCCAGCATGTCCTGCAACACAGTGCTATTTACTTCTCAGCCTTGATGTGGCAAGACACAGTTTTGTCTGCATCACTGAGAAGCTTTGAGCTAGCTCAGCCTGGCACTTTTTATGGAGTCCCTTTGGCACAGCAGATTGCACAAGCAGGTCCAGATACTCCTGAAATGGGATTTGTTTGGAAAAAAACACCCAAGTATTTTAATTTTCATCTTAGAAGAAGATAGAAAATAAAGATAGATCACTGTCATTCCCTCTCATGGTTTCATTCTTACTGGGGGGTAGCTTCAGCTGCATCTAAACCACAATGAACTAATTTCAGCCCATACTTCAGTGTGAGCTAACATGCAGTGTATTTAATTGGTACCAATTGAACCAAGGCCTTGGAAACAGGGTTTGGCTTAAGGTTAGGGTGTGGAAGGAAAAGATCCCCCTTTTCAGCTGCAATATTGTCTCTTGAGTGCTGATGGCAGAGAAAGAAAGTGTGACTTGTCAGAGAAGAGGAGACAGAAAACACCGTATGTTCCTCCCCTGTTGTGCTGCTGTAGCTCACGCTGCAATATATAGAACAGGTGGCTGATTTCTGCAGAGCAGTTTGACAGTTCTATCAAAGGGGATTCCTCTGCATAGCTACATGAGTGATGAAGAGACAAAGTAATTTGTTTCCCATGGATGTCCCAAGATGATAAAGATTTTGACCTATTTTCCCATTCTGAATATGGAGCACAGTCCAGTGAACAGGACATACACTCTGCTAACACTGAACCACTTAAAAATCCTCTATGACTGAGTGACATGAACCAGATAAATTATTCCTGCAAAGCTGAAAATTGGTCAGATAAGCTTGGATATTGCACTGAAGTAAGTAGTGCTCCTAGTCTCCAGATATTTCTCAGGCTGAAGAACAGAAGAGTTTCTGGTTCAGTAGAGGAATGTCCGTTCAGCTTGAATCTAATACTTGATAGTGCTGTGGCCAGAACTCTGAGCCAGAATAAGTACATTAAATTTGGTGTTTCTTTCATTCTTGAACTATGGCCTTGGCTTGTGAAATACTTAGTTGTTCAAAGAATGAAATATTGAGTCACCAAAAGTCAGAGCTATAACACTGAGGGGAAGTGAAGCCATCGGAAGTTCTCGCTGTCGCAGGTAAGAAGGTAGGAGAAAAGCAGCTTTCCTCAGCTTTATCTTTTTATGGCCAAAACAAGGAAAGTCTGTGAGATTCTGCTGGCTCTGATCAGGCCTGAGGTGCTTGGGTGTGATGACAATAAGTGTTAGTCATGATCACAATGTTATTTGTCCTATAGATACAGCTGGGTTTTGTACTTGGATAATGAGTGTCTCAACAGGGAAAGTTTGGGCATTCTTCAGAGACGCAGCAGGAAAGAGTAAAGATCTCTCCTTGTCTTGTCTAGTTCTGCTGAATCACAGTCCCAGCAAACACAGGATACAGGAATTGTTCCTCAACAACTCTTCCAAGGAGGCAGGGTAGAAAGAAGGAAAGAAGCAGATCTCTGGGTTTGGAAGCAGCCTGCAGCTCCGCGAAAGGCCTTGCAATTCACTTGCTCTCTTGCACTTTGTGTTGCCCTAGGAGGTGTTCCCTGACAGCATAGTGCTAGCCAACAGCAGTGAAACTCCACACTGACTTCAATAGAGGGTAAAAAGTTTCAGTCCTAACCAAAGCACTGCTGGGTTTTCTATTAAAAACACCCCAAACCAGCTGTGAGTTATGCCCAATAAGTTTAATAATTGATGAAACCATAGCAAGTGACAACTACAAAATACAAAGCAGACACTAAAAATGATGGCATAAAAGTGGGAAGGAATAGTGTCTGCGATGAAAAATGAAAGCAAAATACACTTAACAGAGGATATGGGTTCAGATATAACACACACGGTCACATACAACACTGCATTAGTAACAGCACACACAGATACTCATTATACTGGGGATTTTCACAGTTCTCCACTTCATCCCAGATGACAAGTAAACTGATGTTTTTACTCTCTTACATAAATTCTTGTGCACACAACATCATCAGCACCAAAGGTCTGGAAAAGAAATAGAAATCAATCAGAAGAGATGGAACCAGCAAACATTTAACACCATTTTTAATGTTATTTTTACCATACTAGCTAGTTCTACAGCAGAATTATATTTTCTTATGTCTTTTGACAGATGAGAGTAAAGACAGGAGTAATTTTGGAAGAGGAATGCAATGTAAATGACCTTTTTTCCAAGGCATGCTGAATTTTGTCAGAATGATAAATGATGCAGAAATTCCCTTTTTCTATGGTTTCTTGGCATGCATTTATAAATAAACATGAGAAAAGAAAGAGAATTTGGAATGTACTGTCGTTATATTTAGAAACAGTTGCAGCACTTTGAACTGGAAATGCTGAGGGTGGAATTCAGACGGTATGTTCAAAAGGTATTCTTTGATATATGCAGGTATAAATCAGAGTAGTTCAAATGAAGTCGGTGGAGCAATGCTGAAGACCAGGAGAATATATTCCTATAACCTGTAAACATAATGCTGCTGCAAGATGTTGACACACCATGCTAGGATACCAAAACCTCTCTCCCAAGCTGTAACATGGGCAGTGTCAATCTCAACCTTCTTTCAGGATACTGTGACCTTAACCAATTAATTTGTTAACTATGATAAGGGTCTGAAATGAGGGCACATAATCGAGAAAGAAGTAGTGGAGATCAAACTCATTTCACATGACTAAACATCTATGAGAGCTCACAAACGTTTGATCACTACACATCTGAAAGTCACTGACTTACTACAGACTATGTCCCATTTCTTATACCAGATTCAGTACCTCAGAGTACCTTGATTTTCCAGATACTTAGAGCTGCTGTTACATGATGTTATACCATTGACTGAAACAGAGTTTCAGAGATGCATCTGAAAGCCTGCATTTTTTAAATTGCTCTGTGGTTCTGCACTTAAAAGGCAATTCTACCACTGCAATATTGCAGTACTGATTATCAGGACATTTAGACAGGACAGTGATTGTGGCACTGTCTGAGAAAGCCGCCTAAACTCAGAAGTGTTCGTTTGTAATTTCACGTCTGGCAGGCTAAAATCTAGGCAAGAAACTAAACATGAAGGAAATAATGGATGCAAGAGTGAGGAAATACTGACTGCAAAAAACTTCATGTTCTGCTATGCTGACAGTTTGGAGCTCACCACTAACAAGTTGTGAGGTGGGATGTTTGGCTGTAAGAACTGCCCAGGTCTCACTGAAAAATATAATTAAGACCTACCCCAGTGTGTTATGAAAATTCAGCTGGACTTCATTTGTTTTAATGCTTTCTACACCTGTTTTAACCAACATCTCTTTGAAAGATCTTGGCTTTAAAATTGACTCTGGCTTATATTTTGTTCACTTTATTGAGGAGAAAAGTCTGATAGTATTTTGGAGATATAGGCTTTGTTTTTGTGCATATGAAGAGCTTATCATATCAATCTTTATAGACCTTTTTAGCTTATACATGAAAATGTCCAAAAATGAACATTAAAGGATGCAGATAGTTCTCTATTGCCCACAGCACCACCTGCCAATACCCTTACTATGGCTTCCTTCAACATTTCCAAAATTATACACAAAGGTGAAATTATTTCGGCAGGAGGTTTGCCAGAGAAAGCAAGTCGGAGTCAAGACCATCCAGGGCTTGAGGTTGTCTGTGGAGACTGGAAGGTCACTGTGACAGTGATTGTCTTTCTATGGTACATTCAGGCACTGCTAAGCACAGTGAAGTTTGGGTCCCCTGCTGCTATTTCAACACAAATCATAAATAATAGTCAAACAGTCTTTGCGTAGTGTTCTTCAAGAGCTGGCACGGCCCCAGTCTGACAGTTGGAGCTGCACAGCTATGCAGCCACAGCTTGTCGTGTAAGTGGGTTCCACATCAGCTAGTTCTAATGAGAAAGGCTGCAGCAGCAGTTTGCCAAAACCCTTGTAACCTCCCTTGTAAATTTATGTCTGTTCTTTCAGGGAAATTAAGAGACAAACTCCTTCCTCTCAGCCTGTGCAACAGCAGTTATTCTCATAACAGGTCAGCAGTTGTATTGAGAGGGAACACTGCGGGAAGAGTAGATTGAAACAGATGTGATCCATACTGCCAGTCTGTCCTACAGTGCCACTGTAGGTTTGAGTGTCTGAAATTCTAGTGTCCTGTTCTGAGACTGTGCTCCTGGGCAGAGCTTGCTCCTAAGACATCAGTGTAGTCTGATTGGCAGCTTCCTTGCAAGACCCACAGGAGGGAGTATGAAAATAAAGATAAAAATTGGTGGAGGAATGAAAAAGAAACAGTAACTTTCTGGGATAGCTCAATAGTATGGGTGCATCCAGAATGCATTGCAGATGCAGCAAGTCCACTGTGTGTACACACAGGCTGATTGTTGTGCACTCCAGAGTCACAACTGGACATGCTTGTGACAAAGCGCAATGGCTGTTCATTTTGTACTTCCAAAATCCAGCTCTAGCTGGACTTCTGGACTCTTGAAAATCTCAGGCAAAGGACTGCATTAAAATTGCTCTGTCAGGATAAAAATTAAGTGCAGAAAACATGGACATACCTGGGAAACCCAAATACATGGTAGTCTTAATCAGTTGCTATATACAAGGATCGTCATTCTCTGCAACACACCAGTCTCACAGTCTGGAAAACCACTATAATTTAATATAATCATATCTTTAAATCCAGATCGTAAAGAGATCAAATTCATGCAAAGCCCAATTACAATTACTCTGGAATACCATGTAGCCACTGGGCACTTCTCAAACAGCCAGGCATCCTCTCCTTGAAGACCCAGCTTAGGTTATGTGGCCTCTGACCTGTTTCAGCAATAAGCTGCATTTTTTAGCACTTAGATTTTATACCTTATGCCCATTCACGTGATTAGCAACCTAATTCCATAGTGAAGCACATAAATAAATGGCTTTGATCGTCATGGTTATGTACATGGTTTAAATGTGGACTTATGTAAAATGTATTTCCCTATCTTATTGTAAATCACTAGCGTTGTTGATAAAACCCCACTAAACATTGTTAAACAAAGCAAAGAGGAACATGTTCAAACTTGCTGCGCTCCTTTTCTTGTAGTTACTCACAGAAACATCTAATGTACAGCTGGGCCCAAGCTCAGGGGAAGATCCAAATAAAAAGGCTGTTACTCCTCTATCCTTCACACTTAAATCCTTGTATTCAGGGGTAGGATGAAGCAGTTTAGTGTCTACGGTTCTAATTCTAGATTGGAAAGAAGTGATAGCTCCTGTCAGAACAAGCAGAGTTTAAAGATTTCCATGACCCAAAGGAGCAGAACTTCCTAATAGAGCGAGCAATGCTAGCTATTTGGTGGTGAAGTTTCACCAGAGCAACTGAAAAAATGTCAACATTACCAAACTGCAATTCAAATAAATCTAATGAGAAGATGCAGGTTTTTCGAACCTTCTCATCAGCTTGCAAATGTCCCACTTCTCTTACAAAATGCTAGAAGGCAAGGTCTCTGTCTAGATCTGAAATAGGATTTTAAATGTGCAATGACTGCAAATTACAGAATTGTTTTCTTCACTTAGCTTGTCATAATCTGTAGCTAAGAGTCCCAAAGCACACTGCAAAACCCCGCACAGAGGAATAATCCAATAAATTGACCTCTCTCAGTTCACTCAAAATCTGACGACAAGTGACATCACTAGAGATTAAAAGAGAATTACAGGGCAGTAACATATTACTGTATGGGTAAATCTGCGTTTTGAAGGCCTCCTTCATAAACATTTGCTGAGGAGCCTTTGTGATTAAGTGGAGCACACAGTATAATTAGGAAGGCTGTCATTGAAACAGTCACCTGAGAAAGATCACTTCTGTCAGTGTATGCAAAAATCACCTGTTATCTGCTCATGACTGACCAACCTGCAGAGGCAACTTGCAAAAGGAAGACAGAATACATCAGCAAACAAATGGAGAATAGAAGATATTACTTAAATGAATCCTCAGAAAAGGCTTTGTCCACATGCAAACTTCCATGTTATCCAGAATAAAGATATAAATCTTCACAATAAAGCATATTGCATATTTCCTTTCTCCTCCTGACTCCCATAACGTTTTATGAAAGAGGTTGATCATTATGGGGCCATAGTCACAGAAGGTGCAGCCCTCACATTCAAACTTGGATACTAATAGCAAATCACCCAATATACAACCTCACTTTCTGCAGGATATCAATTGACAGGACCATGCAAAATCGGGTCATTTATCAAGGTACCTAAATGTTGGTATTTGTGTTTGAGAACTGCTATATTATAGTTTCCTCAGAGTCACGCAGCAAATGAATGACAGAGTTAAGAACATGAGACAATGGTATCTCCCAGTAGTAGTCCTGAAAGGCAGTACACGGCAAACATCAAAGCTACAACTGGTATTATAAGAGGCTATAGAGAGTATCAGATGCATCCAAGATGCAAATGGCTTTGGCTTCTTTCTCTGCTTGTGTGCTTGGGATGTGACCCAGACCAGGCTGTACTAGTGAGCAGGGGCTGCACATCCCTAAGTCCCCTTGTAAATCTGCTCATGGCAAATACTAAATTAAAGCATTAGCTACATGCAACACATATGTATGCATTATTACAGGCTTCTGAACTTTTATCAAGGTTGCTCTAAAGAGGTCAGCAGCAAAACCCCCCACTGATCTCAGTATGAGTAGACCCTCCTTTTGATAATTGATTTTATTGAAGATCACTTTCCAAAAACTATAGAAAAGTTAAACATTTAGGTAGTTTAACATTGTTTGGTACAAGGCTTAAGCACTTCACAAGTCTCATCATTCGGCTGCAAAGTATCTTTCTGAATCTGCATTGACCCTTCTCACCTACTATGTGTAATTTTAGAAGCCAGCAAAACAATTTAAAAAATGTTCAGTTGCTCATCTAGGCTCCACAGTTCACCAGTTTTAATCAACTACAGCATGATTTTTCTGGGGAGAGAATGTAGAATAGAAACCATGCTTGAAACGCCTCTAATGTTCTGATCTTTGACCCTTGCTATAATTGATTCTGAGAACCCCTGTGTGATACGTGAACTGTGTAAAATGTGGTCTGAGACTGTTTTTAAAGCCCCTCTTCAGTAATCATCCACTTTAAAGTGTTTGTGTGTTACAGATTAAACTAAAATCTATAGAGGCGTGAGCAGCCATGAAAGCAGCAATGCAGATAAAGTTTGAATATGAATGTTTCTCCTTTGAGTAGTTAACATTTGGAAGCAGCATCCTTTAACTTTGTAAAGAGCAGACCTTTTGTTCTTCTGACTTACACAAGTGATTGATAGCTCATTAGTGTCCCTGACAAAAACACATTATCTAGTGTAAAAGAAAAGGGAAGAAAAAGTCTATTAGAATAGACTTAATCACAGATCTTAATTTTCAGACAAGTAAAGGAAATGTATATTTTTGTGTTATATTCCGATCTTGATTGCTCAAGTGCTAATCCAAGTATAGTTTATGAATGTGGAGTTTTAAATACAGATATACTGACTCTCTGTATGCATTACAGTCCTAAAGTACAATACAATATAATCTAAAGATACAGTCAAGACAAAGAAATGTGGACTTTGATGGGGATCTATCATTTTCACCCTCCCTTACGTGCATATTCCATGTAATTTTTTTATCTACATTGTTCAGTACTTCTAAAAATGCAGCACTGAAATCCCAGCAAGTGCATCAGATGAATAAACAGCCCTGATGAAACTAGTTGCAATGTTCTAACACATTCACAGCACCTTTTTTATAAAGCAAAGCTTGATCATTCTTCCCTTACTCAGCTGAAAGGACTCTTTGTAACAGTACAGTACTACATCTACCACTGTATGAGCCCAATATTATTTATGCTATTGATAAGAGTAATCTCATTCTCCATGCTGCAAGGAGCTAAGGAGAACTAAAGGCAAACTTAACTGGTACCTGAAGGTAAAGAAAACCTTTGCTAACTAAAGAGTTTGTTCTCAGCATCTGTGTACCAGAAGACATGATGTGACATGGAAGACCATCATATTGCTCCGAGGGAATATCTTTGAAGAACATAAGGAATTCTTCTGCCAGGATGCAAGAGAGATTGATAATTTTACAGTAATATGGTTTCCATTTTAGCTCTGTGGTAGTCATGACAATTCAACACTGATTTTTTTTTTTATTATTATTATATGTGATAATAAATGCATTTTATTTAACGTGCTGTGTTGGGGACAAAAATATATCCTTCCACTAGGAAAATGTAATAATCATATGGACCCCCTAAGCAATGCAGCATATTAGATCAAAATTATGTGGCAAAGCTCCAACATTTATGCAGCCAGTATTAGCAGAGTAAAACTCATTCCTTACCCCCTGCCTGTTGCCCCAAGCCTTTTTTCCACTTATACCTCAGTCTAACACAGTTTAGATTCCTTCCTGTGACATTTTGACAAATGCAGTATGAGTCGTCTTGATTTCTTCTGCAAATGCATGTAATAGCTAAGAAGAAGATTCAAGAGTTCTTGAAAGATTTCTTTGAATAGAGAAATAGGAGCAGAGATGGTGAGAATAAATATCAGCCTTATGGAGTTCCTAAACTGGTACATCACAGGCTTTGCCCCATAAAGACAGCTTCCCAGATGCAGACATCTGGAAGTTCACTAGAATGTGGTTTCCTTCTGCTTATTTAAGGCACTCTGCCAGAATGGAAATAGGGAAAGCTTACCAAAGCACATCAGAAAGAGTAAAGGAACAGAAAATATTTTGTAGGTAAGTAGGGAGGTTTGAGAAGTGTGAAGATGGGAATTGTTAAATGTTTGAAGTAATATGGGCAGCAAAACTGAATGAGAATTAATTTCAGGTCCTAAAGAACCCTAACAGAGCCAGGAGGATGGAAGAAAGAAAAGAGAAGACAAAGAAAGATCTCTTCTTCTCACTGTGATCTTAGTTTTGAAGAACTAAAATGTAAGTGCAGGTTTGCAGACTCAGATCCAAGGAAAATTTCCAAGCATAAGATAAAATAATCTAAATTGAATCTTTCTTCACTGGAGTGATGAAGAACCCAAACACAGTTGAGAGGCAAGACATCAAAAGGGATCACAGGGTCTCCTCACTAAGAGCTCCTATTCCTACTTTGCTCCTTGTTATAGTTGAGAAACACACCTCAGACAATCCCTTCACGTAGTTTAACCTTTAAAGCCCAAATAATAGTCTGGAGGGAATATTCTGGGGTTCTAAAATTAGGGGCCACAGAAGAAAATGTAGCTTCCCTTACTCTCTTCCATCTTCCTCCAAACAGTAGAACCCTTTGCTGCCCCCCAGAAAGTTTAATTTTGGCCATCTTAACTTCTCCAAAGGACCGGAGACCTCACACTCACCACCATTACTCCTAGAAACACCTCACTGCTGAGCTTTAGGGTGTCAGGCGATTTTGAACATGTTGACCCAGGTATTTAAAAGATTTGTACATTCAGTCTCATCAAATGTCATGAGGGGCTTGAAAATCTTTGTCCTGAGGACCAAGTAATGTCCTAATACTTAATAAAGCAAAAGAGGCCACTATGCTCCAGAAAAGAGGTAGGAGAATTGAACTGCCTATCCTATTAAATAGCGAAAGACAGAGAGAATGATCTGGATCACTTGGAAGCAAACACTGTGTTTTCATAATGGGCACGGTAAAATTGTACATTGCAACCAATGAACATAGCCTCAACTTGCAGGAGAGGGGAAGGGGATCAGTCTGGGGAATCAGAAACCAGGAAAATTACTTGGGATCATGATCAGCTGAGCATGAGTTCCCCAAGAAGAGTTAACAAAGTCTTTGCATATAAATCAGAATAATTTCAGGTAAGAGTAGGGAGATGAAGTCACCACTACATCAGGTGCTAGTGTGATTGCTAGCAAAACAGTATGTGTGATTCTGGTGTTCATAGTTTAGAAAGGAAATTGATACATTGGAGGGGGCTATAGAAGCACTGACAGCATGACTCAAGGAAAGCTTGCTTTATATTGAAGGGCTCAAGGTCTTCCAATGCTTTAACTTAACAATGAGAAGGTTCTTCCAAGAGATGGTTTGATCAGTGTTGTTAAGAGAAGTATTTGCAATAAAAAATGTTAGGCATATTATTTATGTTCTTTTATACACAATATGTAATGACTGGAAGTTGAATCTAGACATACACAGGTTAGAAATAATGTGTATGTTTTAATGGAAATTAACCGGTAAAACAACTTATCAGAAGTTGTGATTGAGTTCCTATAAATGGAAATATTTTAATAAGAATGAAGTTTTTCTAATTTATATCCTAATTTGAAAAATAATTAACTCAGAAAAGCTCAACAGACTGTATTAGATAAGAAAAAAAGATTAGATGGCTTTATAATCTTTGAATTGCTCTGGTTTCTTAACCAGTTCTTCTTCCCAGCAGGGTAAGTTCACATTGCTGATTGCAGGAGGCAATTGTATTATGACTGGCTTTCTTGCTTTGCTTGGAGCAGTTCACTTTGTTCAACAGCTGCCTTACTAGTTTGTTGCTAAATAATAAACTACAGACATGTATTGTTAGAAAGCTGAAAAAATTATAGTCGAGAATATTTTTTGTCCACTGCATTATATATAAATATGTGAAGCAGAGATCAAAGTACTTTGCCTCCTGAAGTTTTTCAGTAATATAAATAATTCCAGTGGTTGAATCAAAAGAAATGATCCAGAATTGGAGTATTCATTCAACAGAAACCAGTGTGATTTCATTAACAGCATACACCTCCTCCTAAGCGGTGGATGAACAGTTCCAAGATGTCTGGAATAATATTAACACCTTAAAAGCTTTTTGTTTATACGTGGTTAGGTTTGGGTCCTGGTTTTGTTTCAGATGCAATCTTAAAAACAGAGCTCCAACTGCTTTAAAGAAACATTGGGGAGGCTGTTTGTTTTTTAAAGTGCAGAGGTTTAGTGAGTGTGATAGTTTGAAATAAAACCTCCCTGCTTTGATGTTTTCTTACCCGTCACTCCAGCAGCCCATCTGCCATGCCCAAACTGATGAGGCATAACAGTCTAATCAACTACTTGTCCGGAATTCACTAGTAAGAACATGTGCAATAAAATTATTCTGAACTCAAGCTGAACTGTGCTACTCGTAACAGAGAAACCATGTCTTTATCCAGTTCTGGATATTGTTTCATTAATGTAGAGTGACTACTGAGGAAAGATTCAGTGAAGAGAACTCAACTCTAACAGAAATAAGCACAATATAAATAAATAAACTGCACATGATTCATGGCGTAAATGGCGAGGTATTGCAGAGCTGCTGCTCAGAATGCCTACAGTAACCCTGCTGCCATATGGAAGGTCACACAGGGGGGATGTTGGCTGACAGCAAACGTGCAAATTGGTGTATTTCTGAGAAGGCATTTTGTGAAGGCAATTCTGAACTGGATTCAGAGATGATCAAGGAATTGGAGAAGGTGGCAGAGATGGGGGAGGAATTACATGTTCTTCATAAACAGAATGAGATTAGAGCACGCTAACAACATGCCACATCTTTCCTGCTATACATCATGTGATTGTGGATAAGAAGCAACATATTACGCACATTCCTAGAAAAGAAGGTTCTCCAGAAATGAGGCCAAATGCCTCGATCTCACTTTCACCAGAGAAAATCTGCAATAAATCAAGCAAATTCTTTGGTGTTGTTGTGAATTTACAGAGCAGAAGTGGCCCACTTGTGATTATTTTACCAGTAAAAGTATAGCAAAAGTTATAGCAATAAAATGCAAGTGAGAACCTGCCTATATCTTCATTTGTTCTTAAAAAAAAACATTTAAAAAGAAAGGAAAACAGTGATGTATGAATTGTACTGTAGAGGATTTTATGAAAATGGTAGTTTTCCAGATGGATTTAAGTAAGGAAAAATAGTAACTCATACTACACGGTAATGAAAAACTTAATATGGTGCATGTATTGGGTGGGTTCAAGGTTCTTACCAAAATCAGCTCATCATTAGCCAATTCTCGAGTCCAGTATGTTTTGGGGCCATCTCCCTCAATGAGAGTTTGTTTGCAATAGATCTTGTTTTCATTCTCCCAAGTGGCCAAACTCTGCAGGCAGGAAAACCATTAGGAATAACATTAATTATATTCCCCAGCAGCATGAGGCAGAGAGACAACAATGAGCAGTAGTGAGAATAATTGCTGTGGTAAAGGAGCAACACATAGATAAAGGCAAAGGGAAAAAGACATCAGTGGAAAGTAGTGAAATCAAAATTAAGGTGTGAGGGGGCATTTTGGAAATAGGTATATATTAATAACAAAGTAATTGTAAATGTGTCTCTTCAGTGTAAATCCACATTTGTTTCCAAATTAAAAAGTCACCCGGTTTTCATTTTCATATTCATTTGAAAAGTATAATTTAGAAACATGTGATAATGTAGTGTCTACATTCCCAAGCATCTTTGTAGACATGTTGTTTGATCTGAGATGTTATTTACCATTAGAGTCCCCTTAGTGTAAAAGAGTAAGGAATCGTATGTATCATGTTGTGGTCATAAATAATGCAGTATATAAATAATATATACATAAATAATGCAGTCACTTACAACCTTTCATGCTATATGGCATTGTGCCAAGTTAACTGTATATTAAACACTTCTTGTGCTAACAAACTAAAATAAATCACAACTAAATTAAAGAAACTTTGTTAGAATTCTAGTGTTTGTGATATTACTTTTTTAAGTTTGTGGTTCTGGAGATTGAAATACCCTTGGGCATTTTTCAAAGCATTTCAGTAATGACTATGAAACCACAGACAGCCAAGCCCTGACTGTTGCTTTTCATTCTAGTGCTGAACTATTATTCTACAGTGCAATGGAACAGCTGTGCAGAAGGATGCCCTGTAACGAACGTCCAAGTAATCGCTTTGTAACTAGCACATGGGAGACATTCATTAGTCTGTGATTATACACATATACATACACATAGACGTATACGTTTGTGAGCATATGTATGCATAAATTCCAAGTTAACACTTCCCAGACTTTCCATTGGAAAATAAACTTTACTTTGATTTAAAATTAGCTGTTTACCTTATAAATATTTTTTCAAAGCAATAGGTTTTTTAAGCCAACAAGCCATCTCAAATGGCAGTTATAGAAGCTATGCCTTGCAGTACAACTACATATGACTCACTCTTTGTCTGTATGAACAATGGAAGAAGTTAGTTGGCAGAACAAAACCCTCCACCCCATAAAGTGTATCAAAATCTATCAGCAGTCAGCTATTTTGCCAGATACTGGAAATTACATTATGAAGTATTCTTTTATTATCTGTCAGTTTCTGCTCTGTGGCCACATCTTGGTTATATACACACAGCAGTACAACTTACTCCTGAGAGCAGACTATAAATAATTTCACAACACATGGAAAAAATTTAGTACTTCACAAAACACATTTCTTTCAGATTTTTCCAACTTTCATAGCTTACAGCCATAATTATTGTTTTTCCATCTGCAGCAATAAATCCTCCTCTAGAAAGCGGGTTGCATTTATTGTATATGCATTATGCATGAAGACACTAAAATACTACTTTTGCCGAACAAGATAAATTAACAAAGCCAGCAACATTTCCTGAACAAACCGTTAAATATACGATAACTCATCCTAGAGATCAAGTGGATGTTCTAAATGTTCACTGACTCCCAGAATCTGGCTCCCTTTGTCATAAATTCAAATTCACAGCAATTGCACCAGAGATAGTAAGTTCTGAATTTTTAGTAGTACAAATGGTCTTAGAAGCTTACTCATACATACTCATTCATACTTCTTTTATAAGTGTTTTATACATACTTCACTTATAAGTGTAAGAGTAAAGTGCCTGAGGAAAGGATAACTAACCTATGCCTTTGATAACTTTTTTCAAAAGACAGCTATGATCACAGCCCAGTTCTCCAATACCCTGGATCCCATATATCTAAACCAGCGAGAAGCTGGTGTCAGATGCTGCCAACTTAAAGCCCTCTCCACAGCCATAGAAGTGGTTACAAAGGTAGAGGAGCAGGGGCTAACACACAGAATCAAGCCCAAAACACTCCAGTGAACGCCCTCTAATGCACTTCTGCACAAGGAGATGGTGTAATTATGGCTGGTATAACACTAGCTGAAAGTCTGTCTTACACTGTTAAAGACTTATCTGATCAGCAAACAGGAGACATGCACTTGCAAGGGAATGAAAGAGGATTTCGGCCCCAAACTACCAACGGCCTGTGGTCCTGCTTGTGGACTCAGCTTATTCAGTTTAGGGCAAAAGTTACGTCAGGTTTGTACACTAAATTCTGACTCTTGAGGTCTCTCTTGCTCCACTGTTCCCCATGTTCCCATCAGGGACAGTGGCTGGGGAAAGCTTTCACTGCAGCTGAAGTCTCCAGGGGAGATGGAAGCAAAAAGGGCTGGACAAACCCCTGCCAGTCAAGGAGCCCGCAAGCAGGTACTCGAACTCTGCCTTTGGGACCTGCCATGCTCTGTTGCCTTCAGATTTCAGTTTTCCTGCAAGAGGGAGAATGTCAGATGAGGGACAAGAGGAGCGGCAACCACCAAAGAGTGTTTCTGGGAAGAAGAGGGTGGAGGACAGCCATGCCACTGTCTGGGGACACCGGCAGCAGATGTGTTTGTCCCATCTAAAAAGAACTTGGTAACACACATGCACACGCGCCCCAGTTCTCCTCCTACCCTGCACTTCCGTCCATCCACCGTTTCCTCCTCAAAGCTCTCCCCGATTTTGAAGTTGATCTCAGTGGTGCGGACAGTGGTGGAAGTTTTGA
>NW_009596722.1:0-15290 GCF_000690535.1 Cariama cristata
TATATATATACAAACTGTACTCTTCTTGCCTTTGTACATTTGGGCAAGGAGAGAGAATAAATCTTTTTAAGAGACAATCACAAACCTGTGAGGGTGGCTTTTTCTTCCTGCTCCCCCAAATTCTGGTCCTTTGTCCTCAAAAGCTGTGGCCAGTGATTTTTAGGGTTGGAGGGGGGGGGATCCTCATCTCCAAGGCATCTGAGAGGGCTTAAGTAGACATACTGCTCCCGATGCCGAGCTCATTGGTCTGTGGCCACCGAGGCTGTGGCACAGTGGCCCAGTGGGGCAGCCGGTCCTGCACCCCCCAGCACCCTTCTGCTTGCTCACAGGCCCTGTGCACCTGGATCCGGCCCCTCTGCTCTGCCACCGGCACACATAGCTCCACCTGGGGCTGCTGCAGCCAAGCTCAGCCGTGACAGTTTGGGTCAGAACCCCCCAGGCTTGAACTCCTGGACACCAGCAAGGGACAGCTGCCCCACAGCCTGCCAGAGTCCTGCCCTACACCAGGCAAGCCCATTGCCATTGCCTCCGGGGAGCCCCCTCTGGGGGAGGCAGCTGGGGGACCGGTGTGCCACAGGGCATAGCTTGACTCCTCCAGCTTGGCAGTGGAGGTGACCTGTACAGGAGGCAGCACCCAGAGCCATCAGAAAATCGATTTTCAAGGGTATTTCTGAAGACCCTCTGTGCTCCAAGACCTCTACATTTGACCACACTTGCTTGAGCCAGGGGCAGGAGAGCATTTGGTGCTTGCACTGGCACAGCCTCATAACTGCAGATTATTAACGAGTTCAGGAGGTCATCCTCACTCCAAGCTCCCATGATGAGAACCTTGCACTTTGCCGTTAAATTTTACCAGGAAGGAAGGAACAAAATGGTTCCCACCCCATCACATTAGGGATGTGCCAGTAGAGGAGCACCATGGGGTGGCAGCAGGGCCCTGGAGCATGCAGAAACACTCTGGGAGGCACCTGTTAGCCCAGGCTAGGAATGGGGGTAGCTCCAGCTACAAGAAGGGATAAAAATTGGCCTTTCAGAAGTCAGAGCTAGAAATCAGCGTTGTTTCATCTACAGAACAGGTGCAAGGTCTCCTCTGTCCCTGCACGGCACCTGGCAGAAGGACAGGAAGGGCAATGCCTCGTGCAGAGCTGGAGCCAGCACAAGAGGGGCTGATGGCCCAACAAAAGGTAGGACAGAGATGCTCCCATCAGCACAGCCTCCGATTTTAAATCAGACCTAGGATTTAGTGCCCCATTGAAGAGGGCGTAGGGCAATCAGCCCTTTCATTTCATTGGAGGGGAAGGAGGGAAAAAGAGACACAAACTTTAAGATGATTTATTCACACAAACTTGTATCCCAGCCCCACCTCTCTCCCCCACACAGAAAACACTGACCATGACGTTTACGGAATGGCTCGGCTTCAGCTTTTAACAAAATCCTCCACAGAAGGGTGAGAGCACAACAAAGCACACAAGGACAATTCCACACACAAGCAGCCAGGCCAGGAAGGGAGCTCACGGCACACCTCCAGGGCACAGTTTATAAATACACCCTTCTCGTGTGGCCTTTCAAAGAAAGCCAACCAGGTTACATCCACAGGGCACAGGGACAAGAGCACAACCTCATTCTCCAACATTAGAAGGGGCAGGGTTGAAATGCGAGCTACTGCCGGCACCACGGCCCCATCCCTCCATCCCAGGAAAGCATCCCAGTGCAACTAGCAGAGCCGCCGTCTGTGCCTGCCCCCACACACAGCCCCCTTTGGTTTGGATACAGTCGTAAGCTCGGTGTCTCAAGTCTTGAGATCATCTCTTTGGGAAGGTGAGGAGGAAGAACAGAGGTGACAGCCACAGGCCTGCTCTGTACCCATCCCTGGACAGAGGATAAAAGCTTGAGCTTTTTTTGGCTGTTTGGACCATCACACCGCAGGCAGGTAAGGAAACATTCCCTCAGGGCGGAGTTATTGCTCCAAACACTTGCTTGACCCTCTGAAACCATCACAGCACTACGGGAGGCCCCCCAGAGGCTCTGTTCCTCTCAAATAAGCAGCCCCAGCTATGTGAAGTTCATCTGAATGCCCCTTTTATTGAACGCTGTGATAGTGCAGTGGTAACATTGAACAGAGTTAAGACTGCTTAAAACAAAAGCTGGAAGAGCAAGAAGTTTAAAAAGAAAAGAAAAAAAAAGTTAGACCAGTTAAAACAGCATTGGTCACCCCAAAGTGGAGACGCATGAGGGTTTTAATGTAGTGTTAGAGGTTAAACTTGAGCACGCCTCCTCCATGTGCCTAACACCCAAAACAAGCCTCCTACTTAAGAGTCTTGAGTGAAAAATAAAAAGGTAGTCTGTCAGATGAGCGCACATCGGGGGGAAAGGACCAACACGGGTTTAGAGAAGTCAAGGAGTTGATACTGCATCCACCGCTGTGCTCTCCCACGCATGGCCTGGGCACCAGGTGCCCCTAGGCTAACACACCACACAGCTGCACGTAAAGAGCTCCTATGCCAGTTCATAAACATCTTCCATTTACTATTTGGTGATTACATGTGTGTATATATAGTTCTCTAGGCAACACATTTCAATGAGATAGTCAACTCTGAGGATACACAGGCCAACCTAACAATGAGAAATGCAGTTTCAGTCCAACAGAAGCTTGTTTTCCCTTTCCTCAAGAAAGGAGATGTAACCCTCTCTCCCCTCAACAGCATTTTCAGGTCACACTGGAGTCCCCTGCTGCAGCTATTCTTCATCAGAGGAAGAGTTCTGATCCAGGGGGTACACCATGAACATCACATCTGGCCGCGACGGGACAGAGGGGTGACCAGGCCTCACGATTTCAAAGCCCAAGAAGCTGAATGTCTTCAGGAGTGGAGCTACCAAAGAGAAGGAAATCTGTTACCACCAGGAATAATGCTCTTTACCTGTGTCACCCTAGAAGCCACAAATATCAAAAAGTGCATCGAACACTCTCTGTGAGTGCATCCAGAGCTTCCTGCACAGAAAGAAGCTATTTTAACATGACGGCCCTCTCAAATAGGAGGTTTTGTCTCTTCCTGCATTCATCACAGCTGCTCCTAAGTGTGAAGGGGATTTTAGTTGTGCAGCAGAGCTGGTTTGTCCATGTTTATCCTGTGATGTCTCTTCTGTCCCCTCTGAGAAACAGCGACGGTTGGTCATCTACCTGCACATAGACCTGCTTTCCAGGATGTGCATGGCCATCCTGCAGCACGTCAAAGTTTTCATTCTGTACTTACACGGGTCCCAGCACTCTTTGAGCCCTGAAAAATCAGTCAGACAGCAGCAAACAGGAATCTAATTACTCAGGGTCTAGGTAGACATTTTCTGTCTCCACAAGGAGGACAAGGAGCTCAGTGGAAACTCAAGACAGCTCAGCACAGCTCTGTGCAGTCCCCCAGGAAAGCCACCATGGGTTATGCACAGAAATTCAGACCGAGGTCAGTTCAGAAGCCCCCCACACACACCTTGTCTCACTCAGACAAGGTTATATTACGCAGTGACTGGATGCGTGCTCGCTTGTTACTAAAGCTATCACTTCCCAGTGACCCATGAAAGTTATGCTGGTGCAGCATGTAATCTCTATGGCACCCTCTGATGATGAACTTCAAGCCACTGAACAGTCATGCAGAGGAGTTCCTATATATTTTCAAGACAGGACTGAATTTCAACTGCATAGACGAGGACCCAGGATCTGGAGCGCTCCAGAACTCGTACAAATAAGCCAGGTCCAAGAGCAACACATAGCCCATTTTTAAAAACAAAAACCAGTACCAGATGTCTCCTGTAACCAGCCACTGCGAAGGTCACCTATGCAACCTGTGGTGTGGTAACATTACAGCAAGAACTTAATCTGAAAATTATTCTTGGCATCATAACATGGAATGACATCTTCCTGGGCTCAGCACAGCTTAGCTCTAATAACGCACTTCGTTTCAGAGAAGACAGCGCAGCTTGTGAAGCAGTAGAGTAAAATTAGAATTAAGGTTTGAATTACTCCTGCCATAGCAATTGCTTGGTTACTAGCCTGCGTCTAGTAAGATTTAAAGTGACACATCCATAGCTTGGTACCTCACTGCAAATCTCCTCAAACTTCCGTGCTGTAATCACTCATCCAACATGTCTATCTTTAGATCCGAACGCAGCCCCCTTAAGCCATAAGCATCTATAGCCAGGGTCAGGATTACCTTTAAGTCTATGAAGGGCAAAAGTGCTGGGAGATCTTTAAAAAGCAGATGAACACGAGGACAACAAGCTCTAAGTGTTCATTTTCCATATAATAACTTCTCCCTGGTTTCACCTTCCAAATCACAGAAGCCTGGTGCCAAATGGAGACCTTTGCTACTTACCAAAGGAGAAATATTAACCAATTTCTGGACAAGAAAATACCCCCAAGTAATTCAGAAGCAGCTTTCTGCATGAGAGTACTAGTAATAATTTAATGGCAGGACAGCAAAGCATATCTGCTGCAGAAACCAAAATACTCCCTCTCCCTTAGTCGCACGAAAGGGCTTATCTCCTCCACAAGAAATGATTTCTAATTTGTAAGAATGCCATGAGAATTATGCATAGAACAATTACTGCAATAGGAAGCATCCCGTGGAGCCCTGCCTTGGGATTACCAGATTTTTGTGCAGCTTCAGCAGCACTGTTTTAGATCTAGGGAGCAAACCTGACAGTGGGGGTGAGTTCTCACCTCTATCTTCTCTGCTTTTTCTGAAGCAAATAAAGACGTAGTTTACTTTCATTTTTTCTTCAGCAAACTCCAGCAGTGCTGATAACCTGCCAAGCAGGAGGAAAACAAAAGAACATCAGCTATAGGAAGTCCTGTCCTGAGGAAGCCTCTGAGCGTTATCAACTGTTTGGATGTTTTCAGGCAGAAAGATTACTTGTTTACAGACCCCTTCCAGCAAACAATGGGTGCTGAAACAATGGGCTTCCTGCTTTGCTATCCAGCCCTGCAGAACTAAGAGCTATCCTCACACCAAGTCACTGTCCTCAGCATCTGCATGCCAGCATGCACAAACACCCATCCCCACCAGCCAGTGATTTTGTATAGAAGCCTTTGTACACAGGAAGCCAAATATTGCAGCTGATCCTGAGCCAGGCTACATCCCCTCCGCCAGCAACATACAGGGGGGATCTGTAAGTTTTGTGCTTTATGGGAAGGAGGATTAAAAAAAAAAAAAAAAGAGAGAGCTCATGCCAGGCAGAAGAGAAAAGAAAAACATCACTGAAGGAGGGGAGCATGTGCATAAGCAAAGCTGTTTCCTGAACACATCAGCTGGATGGCACAGCTGATGTGCTCTGAATCCACGCTTCCTGCCTTTCCAGCCAAATTATTTCTGCCACCTTTTGATGGAAGCAGCGCTGCATTAACCCCTCTCTGAGCCCCGGGGATGAGCACAGTGGAGCCATCGCTGTCACTGCTGGCCTTGTAACCATTTACGATGCAGGCTGCTAGAGCAGTGACAAACAGGGCTTCAATCGACATCTAATTAAACAGCAGTCAGCGAGACTGGAGTGCAGTGAGGGAGATTAAATTTGCAAGGGTTTTGTTAATATGGTAATGAACTATTTTAATTATAGCCTCTACTAGGCTGTTTTACCTAGCTAAAAATAATCTGACAAAGTTGTGCTTTAAGTCACGATGACACAGGCGTACAAATACCCTCCCAAAAGAACCCACTCCCAAGAGCGCAGGCACTTGGACAGCTAAAAGATTTACAGGACGACTGAAGAAATTACACAAATGTTTATCTGGACTCAGAGTCAAATGAGACAAGTGTGAGACAGCAAGAATACTGGCACTTACTGAAGGTGCCCACTGAGGTTTTTTTCTTAATTAGTTTCTGTCATTTACAGATGAAGCCTATTTGGAGATTTAGGAGGACTTCAGAGAGGTCTCTGCAGAGGAATCTAGTAAAGCCACATCTACACTACAGTGCTCCCCACCAGCGGAGATCTCTGGCAAAGCACTTGGCGAGAAGTAGCTGCTCTGGAAGCTGCATTTACACAAACTTCCCAGAGCAGAGCTGTCTGGACAAAACACTACCATATTCTGCCAACAGGGAAAAATCAGAGATTCTGGCAGAACCCAACGCCTGCGTGGCAGCACTCCAAGAGGAGATCCACCTACTGATGAGAAGGAGCACATCAATATAATGGAATTTTTTTTTTCCCCTGAATGAGAGGAAAATGCCTGACAAAATAAGCTTGCCAAGTGTCCAGCAGAAAAAAAAAATTGCAGAGAGGCTTGTAGATTTTCCATACCAAAGTATGCAAAGAATCACTCTGCTCGTTTATTGCTTATTTTTCATTAGCATAGGGATGCAAAAAACAGTAACCCCGCTGAAACGATCACCAAGGGAAAAAAAAAGTATATATGGAGGACTACGAGGAGGACAGTTCCCTGAAGACAAGGCAGTAACGATGTACTTCAGATAGACAAATCAGTAACAGAGCTGCTGTACATACGGTCCATTCTCCCCACATGCACAGCATCACCTCTGTAAGCAAAGTCCTGCTCCCTGGGGAGCCACGGATGCAGCTCTGGGATCCTGAACTTACCCTTCTTTGCTTCCATCAGCTAATAATCCATCAGGGATTTCCACAAAGAGGCTCTGATTAGAGAGCACTGCATCCCAGGAGGAGGTCTTCACCTCTGTGACCTTGTACTGGAAGTGGACAATATGAGGCTTCCCTTCGTGCACTGGGACATCTTGGTTAACAGTGATCTTCTCGTCCTGTGCAGGAGAGGGAGAAAAGCTCATGAAATATGCTTTAGGGTTAAAGAAAACCATCCATGAGATTGTAGACCAAAAATGTAAGAGATCATGCTTAAATGAGCATGCAAAGGGACTTTGTTTTCAACGGGAGAGCCCTCCTGACAAAGGTCCAGCCCTTACAGACTGCTGCATGTCCAGAGTTTCAGCCTAGCACTAAAATTCACCACCGTGAGACCCACCATAGCTCACAAAGGTACGCAGTCAGCTGCAAGCTCCTATCTGAGTCTCAGCACTCTAAACAAGCGGTTAAGAGCTATTGTTCTGAACTACCTGTAATATCCTGCTTTTATTCTAACCTAATACAAAAATAAAGGAAAAAGTACAGTCCTACATACTAAACAACCACGGGAATATAAATAGAGGGAGCAAATGCAAAATAAATGGTATTCTAGTTTTACTAAGAAGAACATTATACTTTTCTTTTCCCCTTTCACTGGCTCAGGGACATACCACAATGAGTACTCAGACCTCACAGTGATTTTTCTAGTCATGTTTTCCTGTTCAAGGGAATGTAGCTTTGCATATTTACATTATATTAAATTTCTGGGTAGCGAGAGTCCATTCATTCACCGCAGGTCCCAGCCACATCTTTGAAGGGCAGTTCATGAACTACCCTTCAAAGAACACAACTCGAACTGACAAGCTGGAAGAGCATCTGCTGCCGCAGTCTGACCAATTTAATTGTCTCCCCAATCCCCAACACAGTCTTTTTATTTAAGGGATGACCACAAATTGCTTTCCCAGATTTTACAGCCATCTAGTATGGTAAATGGTTTGCCTCCTGGTACAAGGGAGGAAAACACATAGTGCAGAGAGAATCCCAAACCAGACAGAAGCTACAGAGATTTGAAGATTGTGAGGAGGTCTTTTCCAGAGACCACAAATGTACACGTCCCTCTCCAGTACTGCTCTAACCAGAATGCCAAGCATGTAGACCGCCTCAGATTCAGCTCAGCAGTTCCTAGAAAACAATTTCGTGGTTAAAACTCCATTCCTTCTCCTGACAATTTTTGCAGGCAGTTGGTTTGCCCAGTAATGATTTCCACATTTCACTGCAAAGAGCCCCAATGAAACAACGAAGAAATTCATTAGGTTCCCGAGCTGACGTTGTCAACTGCAGTGGAAGCTGAACTGTTCCCATCTGCTTGGTTACAGGCTCTTGCATCCTGATTCCCTCACATTCATAAAGTCACCTGCACAGCTTTGAAGGGCAGAAGTAAACTAGATATTAGAAGTCATGTCTGCTCTGTTCCTGAGTCACGGGAGTGCCTGGGAAAGCTACGTGTCCCTCTCTCAGCAGCATCAACCGGTGGGGTGGGAGGTGGTTTACTCCATTGGGTCATTAGGTGAGCAACCGTCCAGTCTCCAGGCATTTTACTTTAACAGGGTGATTAATTCAGCAGCTCATTATTAGCTCTTATCTGCTGACGATCAGCTGGACTGACAATGAAACAAGTGACATTGTTGCAGAAAGACAGCATCCCACCTGACAAGGTTTAATAAACGCTTTGGAGTGACATATACTCATCTCTGACCATAACACACACAGGGAGCCAGTACAGCAAAGAAAACTCAGTCCAGTTTGGATCTGCAGTGAAGAGGCATTTAAAAGATGGGCAGCGCAAACAGATCAGCAGTGCCCCTTAAGAGGGT
This sequence comes from Cariama cristata, assembly GCF_000690535.1. NCBI lineage: Eukaryota > Metazoa > Chordata > Aves > Cariamiformes > Cariamidae > Cariama > Cariama cristata. The sequence goes on from NW_009596722.1 coordinate 8,454, forward strand.
GGAAGGCTTCTCAGTATCACTGCTTTTCAAGCAGATGTTTTCTTGTTTCAAGCTATGAAGATGTAAGCATTGCTGAAAGAGCAGTGAGTGGTTCAGCAAAAACATTACTGAGAACCTTTCCAGGCTTCTCAAGTCTGTGTCCCAGCGCTATAATTCCTATTATCACATGTATTAAAATAGATCCCTCTTGGCTTGACTACTGTGACAAAGCAGCAGCCATGGAGTACTTTAATGCTGGCGACAAAGTAACACCGCATGCAAATTAGGAACTGCCTGGCTGCCGTAACCAGAGCAGAGGAAGCTGCCGTTTGTTTAAAGCCCACAAAGCTCAGCTGAAAAACAAGTTTACACTTCATCAGAATAAATATCCTGTAGGAAATAAGTTTATTCATTGAGCTTGAAAGAAGTTTTCGTGGCTGCACCTGCTGTCAAGTTTTACTAGTTTTAAGCCAAGTGCACCACGAAACCTACCAACAGCTGCTCAAGTTAAGTCAGACCGCTGCCGATAAAGCCAACATAGAGCCAGCGGCAAGAGTCAGATCGGAGCCCAGAGACAGCTCTGCACTACAGAGGCGTATTTAAAAACAAAATCAAGGGGATTATATGCACATCCTTCACCAGTGACATTGCAGGAGGCTTTTACAGTTGTTGTCACTGTGCAGAAAGCATCTCTGTTTCAGAAAAGATCCTTCGCTCAAGAAAAGCTCACAGATGCTTCTTTTCTTATACTTCACAAAAACAGTAACAGGGTGAGGAAGTTGAGAAAAGCAGGCTGGGATTGACACATTGGAGGGGGAGGCACACGCATGCATTTGTGCGGGAAGACTGGCAGGAGCCTGCAATAGGAGAGGAAAAGCTTTCTGAGCCTTCTGGCTTAGCCCTTCTGTCACCAGAAGTTATGCCCTGCACTCCAAACCTAGCAACGTTTTTCCACTTAAAAGCCCCCTAATGCAACAGCCCATGAACCAAAGGCAGCACAACCGCAGGGATTAACAGAACCAGTTCCCCCGGTTCAGTGGGAATTATGTTTACACAGCCTGTCTTGGGCAGCCGATATTTTATTTCTAGGCATCAAAATACAGACAGCAAGATGCTGGAGAGAGAAGCTGTTCTTGTGAAGCAGCAGCCCGGAATTCTTTGGAAGCTGCTCAAAGCAAAATCCTGTTTACGCAACAAACGTTCGGTTTTAGTTCACCCCTGCAAAATCCCCCCCCATGCTATTGCGGGTAAAAAAGCCACACCAGACTATCTTTTACATACAGCTGCCCAAACCACTGGCTCTCCAGCCCTCACTCCATTTCAGTGAAGTAAAGCCACAACGACCAGCTTCCACTTAGTTACAATTCATTAAGCACGAGATTTTCCGACCCAGCTACACTCCTCAGATGTCCCGAGAAGGACGGGGGGAGGCCCCTACCCGTTGGCAGCATAAGAAGAAAGGATGTTATGATCTACCATAGCCAAGCGACTGGAGAAACCCATGTAAGCAGCCTACTGTTGGCATGTGCTACACCTGCAGCCTCCTGCCAAGTTTGCTAGCCAGAGCACGTCCCTTCGCACAAAGCCTGTCTTGGCTGCGCAGGACCAACGCTGATCGCTAGTGCATTCCCAGCTCAAGTAAAGCTCCCTTGATGAAGGGTGAAGTATTAAGTCTCTTACAAAAATACCAACAACTGTAGGGAGCCCCAGCTGCTTAATTTATACCACTGTTTTATGACGATTGGGCTGCATGCTCCAAAGGAGGCAGGCTCGTTCAGAAAGGTCATCCCTTGAACTAGAACAGCTGATACAGCTGGAAAAAAGGACTTAAGCTTTTGGGTCCAGATGCCCTTCCAGGTCATGCTGAAACTTGCTGGCTGAAAAGCTCTGCCTGCTGTTACTACTGCACCGCTAGATTGAGCGGGTGACTGAAAGGGACAGAGAGCGCCCCAGCAAACCCCATCTGAAGTTTGACTTTAAACCACTGGGCAACACAACCCACTCTGGTCTGGGATGAGCTATGTTACAGAAGGGGCTGAATTTCTGACAGATTCTGCTAGGTTTTGTCAGCAATAAACCCAGAAGGAATTACATCCGTATTTCTGGGATGCACCTTTCTAGATGACATCCCCACAGGCAGCAACCCCTGCCTACAAACCACTGCCAAAAGCTTCTGTGCAATTTTAAGCCATACTGGAATCAAACACTTCAAAGTCTCCAAACTGATTCTTTCCATCAGCATCTCCTCCACATTGAGCCCATTTTCTGCCTTTGGACCTTGCCTAGTGAGTACACAAGGCTTGGCAAAACTGGTCTGCAGGAGTTTAAGTTGTAGGGTCCCCTATTTCCCATCCCCTCCCACCCAGAGGGAATTCATTATTTGTTCTGAGCCCTCCTGAAGCTATTTATGTATCTTCTTTATCCGACAGGAAGCCCGTTGTGCTCTGTTGCTTCTCTGGATTTCATACTCCTCTAACATCTGTGACAATTCAACTCGATAGCATTAAGCTGATGTTACATCATTATTAAGAGGCTACAGAGGTTGACATTTACTCACAAGGTAAGTGGGTGAGGCACATGCTAAAAATTCACCAAGGCTGCATTAAAGAAAACTCCTCTGAAAACAGCTGTGAGGCCTGTGATTCTCTCATGAATTTCAAGAGGAGACGTTGGTAGCTGTGACCCAAAAGGGCCTGTATCTTTTCATCACATAAAGTCTGTGTGCCTCCCACAGGGTAATTAAAAATCAAGTCTAACACCTATGACAACACTCCTGTCTGAACAACCAAATTTGCAAGCTAGGCATAAATTTAGGCTACGTTATCTGATAGCACTTTATTCCCTGGCATGTGGAAACACAGCCCCTGTCCCAGAAGGCAGACAGATGTGTGCCACCATAACACAACACAAAGTTGCACAAGTGCCAATTATTCTACAGCAAAGAACAGCCAGGTCTCCTCATTCAAAAGAAAAGGTCCCGTAGAATGAAGAGGGCCAAAAAGTGAGAGCTACACAGATCCATGTGCTCCTCAGCAGGTCTGCAGATACAAAGCCTTCCTGATCTTGCCTCAACCTATGTATGTGTTCTAGAAACGTCCCAGTCTGTGGAGTGGATGGCCACCTTGCCTTTCTGTGAAGTCAGGAGTTACTCTGTACACTGGTTCAGGCAGCTCTCAGGCCCTGACAGTTTCACCTTCTGGACTAGAGCACAGGAACAAGCTTATCAACCATCTCTCTCCGCATTTCACCTTTCTGCTTCCTGGTTCCTCTTTTTGCAAGACATTTAAGAAGTTGTTTCACGTTTTGATAATGCTAGCTCTGCATACAATAGCTGAAACAGGCCTCTGGGAACAGGGCTAGTGAATTATTGGCTGCATGCCTTTGAGAAAAACTCTCTTGTTTTCTTAATAAACAGGTGATATTTAAGTGGGGGAGCACTGCATGCAGCTCAGCGACCTGCCAACATGGTCACTGAAAAATTAACTGTTCTGCTTATTACCTTGGAGTTATTTGCATTTATTCCCATCAGACTGCAAAAGGAACCAAACACAGGTGCAACATGGGTACAGGTCATCATTTAGACGTCAGATCTTTCTCACCTTATATATCAGAGCTGAAAGAGAAGGATCCCTGCTACCCCCTCGCCCACCGGGGATCTTCGACAGTGGGTGAGGGGCATCAGGAGCACCACAGAGGCCCTGGAACAATGTGCCTGCAGCACTGCAGCTGGGGACAGTTACTCAAAGGTAAAATACTACTGCAAGAAAAAGAGAGAGAACACCAGGTTACATTAGCAGGGATCATGTTTCAGATGCTACAGCTCTTTATAACCCCAAACCACTCGTATCCCTGCTCCTCCACAGCACATCAGAGGCAGCTATCAGTGCTTTAGTGCCCGGACGTCTACATTAAAAACACTCGCTGCCCAAGTCGTATCAGAAACCAGTGGTGTTTTGTTAGAAATGGAGGAGGGGCTTTGCAGCCAAGAACCTGGAGACAGAGTGCTGAGCAACCTCATGCTAATAAGGGATGCCTGGAAGACTGCCAATAGCAGATGGCTGGAAACGCATGACCAGATGAGCACACATTTTCTATAGACAAATATCTACAAATAGATCAACAGGACTCAGAATGAGAAGGTTTAAGTTTCACATTTTCAAAACAAGGAGGAGTGAAAGGGCTGGTTCTTCAGATATTTTGAACACACTCTACAACGTCCAAGTTGACATTTTCACATGCAAATGAAACATCATGCAAGCGCCCTTCACCCCAACCCTAAAAATTACAAGTTCGTCCCGCAGATCTACTTTTAAGAGCAAGAAAATAAAGTTCCCTTGCTGTTTCTAAGTTTGTTTGGCTGTACTACATGCAGTCTTTCAGGATCACTTTGAACACAGGCTTTAATATCTGCTCTAGCTTTTAGGAAGTTCATGAAAGCAAATTATTTTACTTCTGGAGCATTGCTTCCTTTATCAGTACCACAAAAGCTCTTTGCTGAGGCATGGCACAGCAGTGGTATTCCTCTAACAAAGCCTGCAAAAGCAACGCAGAGAAACCAGTTGTTCTCCAGTGTTCCCATTATGAAACATGCCACCGCAGAACTACATAAACACCAAAATAAAGGGGAGTGTGAGGGTTTTTAATAAGCACATGGAGCAAGGAACAAGGCTATAATCGACATACTCTGTAGATGTATTGACAACTTACTGTCTGTCCTAGGACTTCTCATTTCAGCTGTTCCCAAGACAGTGTTTTTCCACGCTAGTCCCTCTCCATGAGGGAGACAGGCTGAAGCGTCCAAAGACCAAGTACTGAGCTGCGCTATCAGAATCACCTGAACCGCCTATACAGTATGCTAGAACGTACAAGAGTCTGCAAACAAACTACCAAAATTTGGCACTTCTGAATGCAAAAAAAAAAACCCCATACACTTGCAAAAGCTGTTATGACACAGGCAGAATTTGCTAAGATCTTGGCTTGCCACCTCATACCAAAATAATCTTTCTACAGGAAACACAAATATTCTTCCTCCACATATTTCCTCCTCCTCCAGGTTCGCTAGACTGGGCTCTTCAGCAGTGTTCCCATATGCCATGGCCTACAGCAGGCACTTCTTGGAGAAAAGGCTGTTTAAATACACTAGGAAAAGATGTCTCAGGGCAACCCCCTTTGCACACATGCTCAGTGGCATTTTGTGTTAATACAGTCCCTCCTCGCGGCATGACTGGGGCTATCAATGGACCAGTGTGTATTCAGTAGTAGTGGATGTCGAGAGGCATGACAAAGCACTTTGCTGTGCAGCTCCCCACCCCCAGAAAGCTGTTGGCAGCTTTGTTATTCCCTTCCCTCCTCCCTCACCCCCCAGCCGACAATGGACTATTGATAGCTCTCTCCAACTTGCGGCCAAGGCATCAAGAAGCTGGATAATGAAGTGTAGTTGTAGGGGGGGGGACGGGAAATAGAGAGGCAGTAGTTTTCATGCAAAGTAGTTCAAGACACTTCCCAGTTTTGCTTCCTCTGGCACATGCAGAAGTCAAAACACAAGACCCCTTCAGCTGCCGAGCCTTGGCCGCAGCACTGGCGCTTTGCCTAGCCCAGACCTGCACACCATCACTGTCCTCCCACAAAAACTTCGCAGCAGCAGCCAGCTAAGGTCCTGAGAGCAGCACATGCAGGGCAGCACCATCAGGCAATGCTGGGGAGCAAGCATGTGTGTGGAGGGCACAGATTAAAAGAGGCTTTGCTTCCTCCAGATGCACGTTAGCACCCTGGGAAGAAGTTCATGCAAGTGCCCGACAAAGTCTGGTCCCTTCATGCATCTGTGCGCGAACAGCCCACTGAAATTCTGCTCCCTGAGGCCTCTTTATAGCTTAAAAATTAGGGTTGTGCTCCCTTCTAGCCCCTCTTCTCTTTCGAGAAGCTGCTTTCCAGCAGCTTGGTTTAGACTAAGATGCATTTAGATCACCAAGGGCCTTGCCCTGAAGAAACTCCCAAGCAAAAGCTTCTTGACCGAGTCCTGCCTGAAACAGGAGCTGAAAGCAAGTGTACATTTCAGCCAGCGGGTATAATTTTAACTCACTAAGCTTCCAGCGATCTCAACTCTGTGCCCTGTCCCGAGAAAGCATAAAGGACAACTCAGCAACTTTTGAACCCCATCACAGCTCCTCTTCAACAGCCCTCGCACCTGCAGCCCCAGGCCAGTGCTGCTTTCAGTCCACGATAACAAACAGCACCTTGGGGTCCAAAAGCTGCACGTTTTTGGGGGGTTTTATTTGTGCTGAACACTTAGACCAGATGGAACAATCCACGCAGCTTCCTTGACATTACAGAAATGAAGTTTTTTTAAATTTGTTTTCTTTTTCACCCATTTTCAAAACAGGCTCTTAAGATGCCGTTGCACTTAGCCCATAATAATAACATATTATGCTGCCAGCCATCGCAAGTCATTTCTTAAGGAGCCCGATTTGAGAAGCAACTTGTAAATAATCATCTGACGAACACAGCATAGGTCAAGTATCCACCATACATGCAGCAGCCAAGAAACAAGGCTGTTTTATACCCATCTCCGGGTGCTTATCTACCCGGTACGATAGAGGGTCAGGAAATGACACATTTGGGACTCTAAACAAGGAACAGACACCCAAGATTATTTGGTCAGCTGAGAAAAATACCCACAGACCGAGTAAGTTCATGGCTGCTGATAACCAACCTCTCAGGAAACATCACCTTTCCCTCGGGATGCGCGGGGAGTGCAGGGAGGGAGGGCACAAACTCTCCTCGGCCTGAAAGGCTTATTAGCAACAGGCTGCCCAGACACTCGCTGCCGAGGTGCGCCCCCCCGATGAGCCCAGACACCCG
>NW_009596723.1:0-10847 GCF_000690535.1 Cariama cristata
TAAATGAACTTAATGCTCTTCATTCAGGCGCACTCGGAGGGTTCTCATTTACTGCCTCTCTCTCTGTGACAGCATTTTCTCACCAGCCCTGACTGCATAATTAATGCAAATGCAGCCTTAGTGTCATGAGCTGGGCTCCTTTGGTTTACTTTGGTACGACACTTACAGAGGAATATTAACTAGAGAAAGCAGCATCACAACAGGGGTGGAAAATCAGCCTGTCAGGGACTCATTCCAAATGCCAGGGAAAGGAGAGCGCCTTCAAGATTGTTTCATCAAGGTGATTGAGAACAAAAACTACTGAGGAAAATTCAAGCTTACATTTATGAGCTTCTCCACATACATTATTTATATCACCAGAACCTATAGGAGCATTACTTCCAAGCGCATATTCGTACAAAGACACTGTTTGGGCTGAGAACTGGAATTAAATGTACACACATGAGCCCCCGGTACTGATCACAGGTGACGGTGAGCGCTGCCCAGGACACCCTTTGTGTGTGCGTGTCTGCTTGCTCACGGGAAGTTCACGGGAGTTAGGATTTATTCTAGCACAACTCCACACACGCTCGCTCCTCAAAAAGGTCAGTGAGCCGCGTACCCGATATAGCCCTTTGCAGGGATAATCCTGCATTTTAATCCTGCCTGTTCCAATCAAAATTGGCTCTGTTGCGTTCTTTTTTTTTTTTTTCCCCCCAGTAAACCAGACAGCAGTTCTGCACTAAAGACAGGAGAATTAAAGCAGGAGAGCAGGATTCAGCTATATCATCAGTACTTTGTACCAAACATAGCAAGGAGAGCGTGCCTTTTTTCCAGAACAGCCATGCTAGAAATGTTTATTCAGATTAATTCTGCTTGTATTTTACTACCAGATAGTGCTCTGTCTTGTGTTTTTGATCTACAACAAAAGTAAATTTGCAAGCACTGTATGTTTATTTTGCTTTGCTGTTTATTCTTTAGTTACACTGAAAGACACCTCTTTGTATGTTTTTTGGGAACTTGGGGATTTCTGCATAATCCTTCTTTATTGCCTAGTCCTTCCAGGCACCCCAGCACTGGTCAGATCTTCTGAGAACGCTGCCCTTTACCGACCTGCTAATATTATGGCTCACAAAAATATCCATCAGATTCCTCTCTCCTCCTCCCCCCATCGGTGCTAACTTAAAAAGCACGAGAATTTTAGCAGTAATAAATATGGACGCTGTTTATCTGCTCTCCTGTGTTGGAGACTCTGGCTCACTTTTTCAGCGCGTCTGTAAAGACTGGAAGCCAAGACTTTTTTCACTAGGAAGCTGAGATTTTCTGGTGAACCCAAAACCTGAAACTTTAACAAAACCAGCATCCAACACAGCAAAACCTGTTACTAAATCCTAAAAACTGGTGACACCCCGTCTGCTGAATCAGAGCGAGCTGGTCCTCCACTCGTTTACTTCCCAGTGACCTGACAAATCAAGCCCTGCCGGGGGGCACACGACTGATCTGTGGGTAGCTCAAGTGAGGGTGAACGTGTTTTGTGACCTGCGTGCCTTTGGTCCGCACGCAGCATGGTCCTGGATCGGTGCCCAAAAGGAGTGCAGCCACCCCAACGGGGCCTTGCCAAGGAGACCTGTGCGAGGGGAAGCGCTGGGCTCCGGGAGTCGGACGGCACGGCCGGAGGGCTACCACAGCCACTGGGGTCTGGGCTGCACAACGCCTCACCCGCCTCCAGACCCACGGCACTCGCTCTTCAGAAAGCAACACAGCTAACCGTGTACAGAGCTCACGTGCAAAGATTCCCGTCTTTCTTTTTTTCCTTTTCGCAATCCCTCCAAGCCAAAAGCATTCTGCACGCCCCAGGCTTCAACTTTTACTTGCTTTACTCCCATTAACACAAAGTACAAAAGCACCCGTGCCCCGTGTGCCGCAGTCCTGCCCCCCAAGCCGTGCCGGGCAGCTGAGTGCCGGCAGGGCAGTGACTCGATTCCCCAGGCAGGTCGTCCAGGATGGGAATGAGGAATCCAGCCTGCCCAGGGTCAGGCCTGGGCTGGGCGATAGCCTGACGCCTCCCTGCCACCCGGTGACCAAGGACCACACCAACTGCAGGTCCTCGCCCGTTTAATTGAATATACAATAACTGAAAATAATACCTTTATCCCCTCTAATATACCATACAACCAAATGGATCAAAATGAACATGCCAGTCAAACGGTTTATTTTAGACAGGAAACAGCCCCGCAGACCATTATTACAAATTAAAGGTATTATATTGAAGTCATTTTTAATCCCTTATAAATGAATAACCCTTCTACCAACATTAAATCATTTTCTTCTGCAGAAGTAACATTTCCTCTCCGTGGCACAGGATATATTCCCCCGCAGCTCGAGGAGCTATCCTTCCGTTAGAGCTGGTGGCGGCTGATTACACCGCACCAGGACTCATAAAATTCCCACAGAACTCACACTTGCGCCTTCCCAGGGCAGAGCTGCCTTATCTCATCCATAAGCAATAATGCCACTTTATTTTCAGTAATCAGCACGCAGATGATTATTTAGACGCAGCCTCATAATCCTCTTCGCACCAACTACAAAAGATCTTGATTTGAAATCTGCAGTCAAGAGATTCCACCTATTGCAAACACGCAACGTGGGAGCCTAGCCCCTCTCTGCACTGCGGTGCAGGGAGGTTGTCTGGGCTCATTTAGATTTGTTAAGCCAGACAAAAAGTAGAACACGAGTCTGGGAAAAGAGCGAGTTCAGACAACTTTTAGCATCAACGTACAATGTCCATTTCGGCACAGCTCTAATAGGGCATCAATTTTAAACTCGGGATCAGTACACAAATGTGCTATAAATGGGAAAATCCCTTGTGATACTGGTGTGAAACATGCAGCTCATTGATTTTGTTCTTGATGGTCTGCTATTAAACTAGCGAACATGCTGACCTTGTGTGCAAAGGCAGAATAGTGTGCATGCAACATAAAGTTGAAAAACAGCTTTAAAATGACTGTTTAAAACTGTAGACTACAAACCTTAAAATATAGACAAGCATTCCATAGTTTATTTTAAATTGGCAACCACAATTTAACAAGCTATTCTAACAAAGGATTAGCATAGCATGTGCTTTTCTTTAGCCATCAATTATGACACAGGGTAACGCAGGGCACAACTTAACTGTCAAATTACAATATGCTGTACAAAACCACTTTACAACACCGCCTTCTGTTTGCTTTGCAATTACGGCAATGCGCCCTGCTTCCCGTGGAAAGCCTCGGCCAGAATACTTCCTGAGAATTATTCCACATGTGCATGTACTTAGAGATTACAAAACGCTGGCTGCTTCTTTACCTTATTTCTACCGTTTGAACAAAGAAAAAACATGCCGGTATTTATTTTTATGCTCTAATTTCCAATAAAAATTCAAGTGCGTATCTTTGTTGCAGATTCCATTAGATAAGCATTTTTATTTTTAGAAAATTGATTAAATATTGAATATTTCCATAGGATGAAAACAGCAATTTCCATTTAGCTCGATGACAGTTTCAGATACTTGATCTGTTATTAGGCATAAAATTAACAGTTTTATCAATTTCAAATATGGGATGATGGCATGCAGATACTGATATATGCAAAATATACAATGCTAAGAAGATGTGTGGATAATTTAGCAAGATTTAAAATCTTATCTCCACATAAATCAGTCAGACTTAACAAATGCCTGCCTTATGAATTGAAAAAATGGTAAGAATTATATATATTTTTAAATAAGAAAGTTTTTATTATCCTTGTCACGTGAATACAGATTGTATTTCATGTGAATAGGGAGGGGGAGCCCCCTGTTTTAGCTATTTTTTCTCTTCTGCTGTCCTTTCTCCTGCATTTGCCTAAAGGCTCTCAGTAAATTACACTCCAAGTAAATGACTGTAATTTACCCGCTGAATTCCCTTGTTCAGGAAAAGCACACACCACACATTCCAGCGTTTCCACAGCTCAAATTTACCATTCTCCATGTCAAGAACAATCCACGGGCAGTAATTTGAAACTGTTTGAGCCTTCAAATAAGGGAAATTAGAAATGTTTTGAGAGCTAAGATTTTCAGTGAGGAGATAAAACCTGATAAAATCTGTAACAGTTCAATTCCTTCTCCTTTATATTTATAAACAGGGCATTAAATGTACTGTTAAGCCAGTACCCTGATCCCAGCTCGGCTCGGCCGATACTGCTTGGGAAGCAATATTAGAAATAAAAAGAAAGCACTTTTAATGAGGTAAAAATTTTTAAACGCCTAACAACAAAAATAACCACAGACGACCTTGCAGCCAAGCAGAGAAGCAGCACATAGCGCTGAGGCCCGATGCCCCTTGAACCCCCGGCCAAACTCCCCGTGACTTCCACCGGGCTGGAATTTCCCCCAAATTCCCGTCTGGGCTTAAATTCAGCTATTTGTTATTAGGCGTCTCTATCCTGATGACATAGCTAAGGCTGTACAGCTGGGCAAGTCTCGAAATTAAAATATTCTATAAAACAGGATTTTAATTAACATCTAGAGCGATTAAAGCAGAGAAATCCATACATGTTCGTGATGAATTATCCCACGCGGCGGTGGGGAATGTTCTGGGCCCAGCGACGGATACGCTCCACAACCAGACGCAAACACCTCCCCTTGCCTTACCGCGCACAAAACCCCACCGTTAGCACACTCAATAACCGCAACCACCTATTTCGCTCTGTCTAAAGGCAGGTTTTCATATGGTAAAACTGTTATAAATCCTCATTATCCTAAATAAAATTACAGCACTTTAAACATTTCCAGGGAGAACATTCTCTCTTCTAAACAACTACCTTAGCGAGTAATAGGAAGCAATATGGTTGCACTTGTGTCACAGTTGGAAGTCTTTTTAAACTGTCGCCCTGCTAGCAAACCAATTCTACATATTAAAATGAATGGATTGCTTATTTCAAGGGGAAAAATCATTTATAAAATCAAGACCATTATTAAGATACTGTGACTTATTTCCATTCCGGAGTGCATGAGAAACAGATAAATGCAGCAACCTATACACACTGAAATGTCTTTTTTTTGATGCCACGATTTTCTTTTTCAAATGAGTCATCCATGCGTACAAGTAAATTAAAAATTGATCTAGATTCCACACGCAAGGAGCTGAAGTTTTTACACGTTCCCATATTACAAACAAGTACAGATCTCACAAACATCTGGCTACAGGCTTTTATTTCTGAAACGTAAGAGATCTTCCTCCTGCCGTCCCTGCTAGATGCTCACACTGCGCGAGACACCCGAAGGCATACACGCAGTATTTAGGCTGGGTCGCTGTAGACGTACCTGACCTGCAGCAGATGACTGCACATTTTTAGGGTGTAATTGGCTGACCTCCTCATCAGTTGTCGTCTTAGTCTGAAATAATATCCCGGCCTGGCCATATCGCCTATTTATTCAGGACCCTTTAACAGATTAGTTGTTTGGATTAAATCTAATCAGAGATTCAGTTAACGCACCACAGCAGGTTTGGGAGTGTGCACCTCGTCGTCACTGAGTAAATTATAGGAACCCTGTAATTTGATGAGAACGTGGGCATTTTTCCACAAGCTCGTAAATTACTGATTGCTTTTTGTAGGTTTCATTGATACTAATGTGTGCCTCCCTCCATGTCTCTGCCCCAGATTGTTGCTGGCACAAACATCGCCACTTGGAAACCCAGTAAATTACTGAAACATGTTTAATCATGAGGTTTAAAAACTTTGCACATTAATGATGGGGAAGGCTGCTGCTCTTGGGCTGCGAGGCGGCCTCGCTGTGGGTTGCCCAGGGCAAAAGGCTTCCAGCACAGATCTGCTTTCAAGTACAATGGCGTAGCTCAGGATTAGCACACCAGATCTTCTCAGACGGGGCTTTTCTGCCTGCAAACTCTTGCCTGCCAGCACTGCCATTTTTCTCCCACTTGGTCCCACTCCCCGAAGCAGACAGCAGACTCTGCAGACACCGTACCTTGCGCAAACCTCATTTTAATGGGAAAGGCAGCTAATAATAAAGCCATTAGCTGCTCAACTAAGAAACTGCCAGTTTTGCTGTTGTCTTCTTTTCCAATCATTGAAAATTTCTCCGTTAATTTCAAACCATTTGTAGTATCCGTTTTCATAATTGCAAACCTGGATGAATTGTTTCTAGAAGTTGAACCATGGCTGATGCCAGCAGAACCTACGAATGCATAAAAGCTTCAGTTTCTAATGTCACTATCAAGCCAAAAACAATTACACCCATTTGAATTATGGCAACCAATAAACTTAGATAATCACCATATGCAACATAACATTTTGGCACTTGAACTAAAAACTCTTGTAGACAACTATAGATTGCTGCTAATGTTGAGCGTTCTTGTCCTACCCAAGGCTGCCAATAGAAATGCCAAAGCTGCTGAATACTGCTCATCCTCGTAATGTTGTCAGTGAATGGCACATTCACACAGCCCCCAATCCTCTCTTCCCAGGCATGGTCTTCTCCAGCTGCAGCTTAATTTCCTGTGACTTGCCTAATTACTGTAATTAAGGATTAATTGCCATTAATTATTCACACATAAGCTCATCGCAAATCATGGGGTAAATGTCTTATGAAAGCTGCCATACAAGCCATGTATAAACACACTGGGATGCTCCAGGCAGGAGAATCTATCACTCAGCCCTGAAGCAAATCTCTGTGCTTCTCTTACAAAAACAGCTATAACTCTCAGAAACTCGACAGTCTTTCCAGGTAAGCATTAGGTTACAAAGCATGTTTTCCTGTGGAAGCCACAACGGTTTTATTAGTACTATAAATGCTGTTTTATCTTTCCAACTGCTATTTTTATGTTTCCATTTTTATTCTACGGTGCTCAGTTTAGGACAAGCATTTGCTTGGAGGAGGAATGTTTGCAGTTGCCGCTCCCCCACCCCGCGCCGCGGCTGCCGGAGGTTTGCTGCGCAGCACCATGTGACAGGATCAGCACGCCAACAACAAAACCCAGCTCCACATCAGCTGCAGGACTGGGACGGAAACCCCCAGTGTTTCCATATTCCCAGCTTGCAAAGCCAGCGTTTGCATGCTGAGAGTACTCGGCACTCAAATATCCTCTGAGAGGGTAGACCGTCCTGCAAGACAGGGCCAGGAAAAAACACTAAGCCAGCAAAGACGATGGATGTGACAGAAAAACCAGGAGCACTAATGAACTGAGCCCAGCGTTATGCTAGCTGGCTTGACGGTTCTTCTGCTTTATTTTAACTGTCTTTGCCATCCACTTTCAAAGCAAGGTAAAGGAAGAGGAAGGTTTCTTTGTTAGTGTACCAACATAGCGTGGGACGTCGGGTGCACGGGCAGGTGGTGTTGGCTGATGGCTGTACAGCAACTGGAGAGGGCACCAAAGCCAGCACCCCCTTCCCAAAACTCTGCGCTACTGTCATTCTCTCCCAGTTCCTTTGACGCCAGGTTTAGAACTGTAAGAATTTGATTTAACAGAATGAACTGCAGTGCTGTGGTGTGCTGCACAGAGTCAAGGAGATCCTAGATCAACGCTACGCGTTACCACCGAAACACTGCCCCAGGAAATTTAAGTATAAGCAGGCAGAATGTTGTTCTAATTGTTATGTTAGTACCTTCTGCAGCAAATTAATGCATGAAACATTTTCATTTCGGTACATAAGTTTGTGTGTGTCTGAGTTAAACATTTATGTTAATGGACCTTCTGGCAGATCTGTAATGTTTCAAATACTCTTGTAGAACAGCTTTTTCTAAATACATCATTTAGCAGTTCTTTCCCCATTTTCTACCTGATCTGGGGGCATGCAGGAAGGGAAACTATTTCACAGTTTTAAAAACCTCCTGCTTGAGTAACTGCAAAACTCAGCTGCTCTCAGGCAAGGTAGCAATTAAGCCTGCACCGCCACTAGCAATGTAAACTGTATTAAAAAAAAAAAAAAAAATTAAATAAAAGGCACACTAATAGCCAGCATATGCTGTGATCATAACACCATGCATCAGCATGCTGCACTCCCCAGCCAGTGCGTGCAGGCTGTGCCCCGCTCCCTGCACCCAGTCCCGCTCCCCATGGACCGTGCCAGCCCCAAGCATCCTGCTGGTCTGCGGCAGGTGGCCGATGCGCGGTGCCGGGGTGCCCGCCCATGTGCATGGCAGACCTCTGCCTGGGGCTGCCCTCTCCTCATAGCACGGCTCCTGGATGCTGTCACCATGCTGGCTGCTCTAGAAACCCTCTGTTGATCTCCATCCTGTAACTCTGACAGGAGGACACGTGGCACTGGGATGCCTGCCAGGATCCCGGAGCGTGCCAGGATGGAGTGCTGTGGGGCACGGAGCAGGGAAGGTGTCCTCTGCCCCTGCGGGTGCCCATCAGGCTGGGGGTGATGGGCACTTCTGTCTGGGACATGGCACATGTCCGCATGCAGGGCTCGGGATGGGTGAGGGCTGGCCCCAAACTCTCCCCCAGCCCATGCCTGGACCTCTCAAAAGCACGAGCGGGGCTCGGGTGATACCCAACGCCTGGGGCTGCCTGCGGTCCTGGTCCCACATGACTGCTCACTGCTGGTGTCCCCTAAATTGATATTTCCCCATCTCTGGCCACCTTGGTGCTCAGGCAGCTGCCAAGCTCTGCCATGTCACTCTCCACTCATGGACTCCCAGATCCCTTGATCTGGGTAATTAGTGTTTATGTGTTAATTGGAGTAAATACAAAGATGGGAGTCACAGGCATAAATTTCCAAGCACGGTTCAGGAAGATGCCTTAGCAGACCAGTGCTGGGCCAGCGCTGTTGTCAGAATGGCCTTGCACCACGGCTCGGGGCCACGAGGAGGAGCGGGCGAGTCCCACCGCAGCGGGTCTGCCGGAGCCCAGGGTGGTCTCCTGACCCCAATTCCCATGTTTCTGGGCCTTGTGCGCTGGGATGGCGGAGGCTTCCTTGGGAGGTAGACGCCTGGCGCCGAGCAGAAGTGCCAGAGCAGAGCCTGCTTGGCCCCGAATTAATGTTGCTGAAAGTACCTGGAATAAGACCAGGTTTTATGGCTGCAGCAGCTGCAGGCAGGTCCCCGGGAAGGGGTTTACGAGGAGAGGTCACTGCAAAAGGCCGAGCTCTGGACTGAAGCTGAGGTCAGCCGGATTCGTCCCCCCTGCCTTCCCAGCTCCGCTGGGTCCGGGAGCTGGCTGTGCACTCCAGCGGGAAGGGACCTGCTCGGGGTGCCCCGTCCCGGCATGCGCAGAGCCGGAGAGGGACACTTCTGGTGTGCCACCAACAGCTGCTGGGCTGAGGGCAGCCAGGCAGGAGGAAAAACTTCTTGACGTTGAGGGTGGCCGAGCCCAGGCACAGGGTGCCCAGAGAGGCTGTGGAGTCTCCTTCTCTGGAGAGACCCAAAACCCACCTGGATCCAATCCTGTGCAACTGCTGTAGGTGACCCGGCTTTGGCAGGGGGTTGGACTGGGGCATCTCCAGAGGGCCCTTCCAACCCCAACCAGTCTGGGATTCTGTGATTTTGTGTGATTCAGACCCAAGACATGAAACCTCCTCCCAACTCACATCCCACTATCTCTCTGAAAGCCATACCTGTAAAAAATGTAACTCCTCTGACAGAAGCGCTATTATTCTTGAAATATGTGACTAAATATTACACAGTAAAAGCATTTTCCCTCTTGAATTAATTACATTTCATCCCCCCCCCCCTTCATACATAAAGGCTTTCACTGTCCAGTGAAGGAGGCCCTCCTCTCCTGAGCAGATATGAAATTTGGCAAGCCTCATTTATCCTGAAATTTATAATTCAACAGATGCTTTTGCTAACGCTTCTTGATAACGTTGCAGCAGAAATACAAGTCTTAATTCCTGGGCATGGGAGGCTGAATGCGAATGTCAGTATTACTATTATTTTTTCAGTCGTGCTTTTAAATATTATGCTCTGCATGGTTTCCGAATCAGTTTAAACTTTCCTGGAAACTTTTATAATAAACAGTCCTGCTACATAATTTGATGTTTTTAAATGAAAGCATCCAAGCTAATCTATACAAATTAACAGATGTCCTCCTGAAACAGTTAGAAACAAAGAAATGCAGATGCGAACATCATCAGCATCCAAATGAGCTTATTGTAGGACCCTTTAAGGCACATCTGAGCATAGCTCCAGCCTGTAGTCTACCTTTCAACTTGCAAATGACAGTGTCACCAAACACTGTCCTTCCATCAATCAAGCTGGGTCATGAATATACAAAAGGCAGCAGAGAAGCTGGCTACCTCCTGCAGTTCAACTTGGCCTAATTATCTGGGCCTTTCTTTTTGTTCCCGTCTGAAGGGTATACACCCAGTCAGCTGCTGGGCAGCCCCAGGCCTCATCACAGGAGGTTACGCACACTGACCCTCCTGCGGACAGCCAACGCAAGCTAAATGTGAGCACCAAATGTCATCTTTCTTATTCATCATTATAAAACTTCCCTCCCCTTTCAAAATACCAATCTGCTGCCATTTTCAGACCCTCCCCCGCACCCCTCCAAGCTGTCATTTCGCAGCGCTCGCTGCCAGTCGAGTGAATTAGCATCCTAACTGATGTGCTGTTATTCTCCCATACATCCCTCAGATGCGTTAACTAATGACCTCCCCCCAGAAAATCCAGCCGGTCGTCAGCACCTCCTCGCCGGTCGCACAGCTCCGGCTGGCTCCTTCCACCACGCGGGAACCGCCCCCTTCCCCCACGCGGGAACCGCCAAGCCAACGGCCGCCCATAGGAAAAGGCCTTTTCCCAGGGAGAGCGGCTCTTGGCATCTCATCTGGAGCCAATCCGTGCTAACGCGCTGCTGTCATGTGCCACTGGCAGCGATAGGAGCCCG
>NW_009596723.1:10884-11097 GCF_000690535.1 Cariama cristata
AGCACCGGGACCCTTCCTCCCATGGCGAGGACCCGCTAGCCGCAGAGCCATGTGTAACACCAGCCAGAGGCTTTTCTGCAGGAGGGAACAATAGCACAGCTGGGCTGCTGCCCCGGCCAGGCTGCCCTGCAGCCCTTCCCGCACCGCTGGCTCTGCTGCCAGGCCCAGGGGACAGCGCTCACGGGGCAAGGAGACCCCGAGACTCGCCCGGGC
>NW_009596724.1:0-1184 GCF_000690535.1 Cariama cristata
GGTGTCGGGGGGGTTGTCCCTGGGTTGGCGACCGGCCCGGGTCTGCCCCGACCCGACGGGGAAAAGCAACAACTCAGCATAATCCTCAACGGCAGCAGAAAATGCGCACGGAGGAGGAGGAGGAGGAGGAGGAGGAGGAGGAAGGCGAGATTTGTGGAAGTTTCTGTAGCTGGGCTCCCTGGTGGGGTTTCGCAGTCACGTTCATGTACATTTTCCGACTCTGTCTGTGTGTGTGTCCCCCCTCCGCCCCCATCCCTGTCTGTGTCCCCCTCCAGATTTGCCTGTTTGTTTGTTCTTCAGAAGCTCTTCTGTGCTTTTAATCAGAGAGTTGGGGGTTTTTTTTTAAAAAAAAGAAAGAATGGTGAGGTCTTTGGTCGTAACCACTTTTTTCTCACCAAGAGAAGGTTTATTTATAACTGGATCCTGCTTACTGAGAAGTATTTAAGCCCTTTCAGGCAGAGCTGTCAAAATTTTCTGTGTTGTTTGCCTCTATTTGCAACATGTAAAAAGTAATATGCAGTTGCTGGTGTTGGAATAACCGGAGTAGTGCAGAAATCTCAAGTGACAAGTTTTCAACTACACTATCTCCTGCCGACCAAACTGTCATTTTTTTTCCCTTTTTTTTTTTTTCTTCTTTTTTTTTTCCCAGAAACCACTTTTAAGATCCTAACAGGTTTTTTCTCCTCCCCCCCTCCATCAGCAAATAGATTAAACGTGCTAAAGCAACTTTGAGAGGGAAGAACAGTTTGAACAATGAGGAGCGGGAGGGATGTCTTATTTTCCTGTAGCTGCTGTGGCAGATTTCACTCATAAGGAGCACGCTAACCGAGATGTTACCAGTTGAACAGAAGCATGTGACACAGATTCCTGATTTTTTCCCAGAAGATTTACAGAATTTACAAAAAGAGATTATCTCTACACCTTCCACCCTCCTAACCACCCCCATGACCCAAGCAATGGAGGATTTAGGCAGATTTACTTCAGTAAACACCTTTGGACACTTGGGGGAAAAGTAGGAGTCTGTTTGCAAAAGCAGGCTTTTGTTAAGTGAGGTGCTGGGTAATGCTTTACCAAGCAGCTGTGATATTAACCTACCCAGTAATGCTGGAAAGAGAGTTAACTCCTTCTGCGGAGGCCGCCCTGGGCCCTGCAGGTACCAGGCCTGGAAGGGGGGGTGTGTGGAA
>NW_009596724.1:1247-2900 GCF_000690535.1 Cariama cristata
TTGGTGGCGGTTGAGTCTTTTGGGGTCAATCCATCAGCTACAGGGCTGGGAAGAGCTCTGAGGCGTCGCCACCAAAGCCTCCTCCATCGGTTAGGGGTTACCTAGATGTATGCGCGTACACATGCATACGCACTCTATATCTACACCGCCCCACCCCATATCACGTATCCCAAAACCTCTCTGGGAAAGCTCGCAAGCACTGCTAAGAGAAGGTGGTAAATTTAGGATTCGCACTCGAGCAGCAAAATAGCCGAGAAGTTACGCCGGCAAACCTGTACGAGTGGCTTCCCCTTAACTCCGGGCTGCCGGGGTTTGAAGGAAAACCGTCAGCTTTCGGGGGGCTTCGCGTTCCTCAAAAGTGAACTTTTTTTGGCTAGAAGGCTGCTTCTCGCTCTTTTCTGAGCCATGAGAAGAAAGAGCTAAGAAGTTTGTTATTTTTCTGGGCATGAGAATAACTTCACAGGTGTTTCTATTTTTAGCTTGAAGAAGACTGC
Source organism: Cariama cristata (assembly GCF_000690535.1). Classification (NCBI taxonomy): domain Eukaryota; kingdom Metazoa; phylum Chordata; class Aves; order Cariamiformes; family Cariamidae; genus Cariama; species Cariama cristata. The sequence goes on from NW_009596724.1 coordinate 1,742, forward strand.
TTCATTTGAGGACTTTTGTGGTCGAGGGTTCTTTCTTTTTTTTAAAGTGTAGGTGTCAATGCTAGAGCAGCCACAAACATGTGAGAAAGCAAAGGGTATGAGACATGACAGAATTAAAGGTGTTTGCTATGCTGTTACCCGTGTGTCAGGCTGCAAGCTCCCTTTGTCACAGCCTCCTGGAGATTTGATCGTGCGGATCCGCTTCCCTTCCCAGTGATCCAGCAGTTTCTAACTGGGGGGTTTAATGCGGTGCGGTCGCTGCTGTTGCGTTTGCCTCCCCAAATGCATTTAAACACCTCAATATCGCGCACGCACCCCGTTACTCCCACCTTACACCGGGGTGCCGCGGACTCAAGCACCAGGACAGCAGCCATAGCATTACAGTATCTGCCATGGAGCGTCGTTTGGCAGGAATGTCATCTGCCAAATCATCCCGTAATTACGTTTTATGTTATTTGTATGAATGACCAAGCATGCAGTATTCCTTTTGAAATCAAAGGAAGGCTTAAAATGCGGTTTTGAATACTTTCAGACCATGGTCAGGTCACAGTTTGGGAGTTGAATTAAACTGATCTCATTTGTGATCTAATTGAGGTTGGCAACAACCTTAGCAGTAGCAATAACATACAAATACAAATCAAAGAGCAGAATTCAGCAAATCAGATCTTTTGCTCGGATCCTGCCTGGGAGTTATTCTCCGACTGCCAACAGAGAAGTTAAACTTTGTCCCGCTTCTCAGCGGCGGTGCAAGCCTTGCATATTTTTTCGGATCTTTGGACAGGAAAGTTGGGTTGGATGGATGGGCATACAAAGGCGAGAAGGGAGCTGTTGCCTCCTCGGATAGGGAGGGAGGAGAGGAGTAAGGCACAGCGACTCGTCACGTATGGGTCTGGAGAGGCCAGCGGTAGAAAACCTGGGAAGCGTAAGGGGGGAATATGGTTCGGAAGGTCTGGAAAGAGGAATAGGTCGCTGCGAACGGGAACGGTTATTCCAAGCGGAAAGTCAAGGCAGCTTCCTATCTTTACATCTATCGCTGCGGATTCCAGGAATGTAATTACCAGAGTGGCTGCGAATTGTTGACAAATTTTCCCCGGCTCTGTCGGGAGCTGGTGTTGCGAGCGGCGGAGCTGGGAACCGGGGCCGGGCAGGCGGCGGCCCC
>NW_009596725.1:0-581 GCF_000690535.1 Cariama cristata
ATTTTGTACACCCTCAAAGTGATGCATGTCCCTGTATTTTTTTTTTTTTAAATTATTGTTATTATTTTGCTGCTGGTTTGTTTTGTTTGGCAAAAGGCTGGGTTGTTTTGTGGGTTTATTTATTTATTTATTTATTTATTGGAACCGGAGGGACATTACAGTTGTCTTGTCAGTTAGTGTGATTTGAAAGTCAGCCTGTGCAGCGCTTTAACCTGCCCTCAGCAATCAGGCTTTAGACTCACGAGGCTTTGATTGTAGGAGTTGCCTTATTTGCATTGATGAGGATGAACCAGCTGCTGGAGCATACAGAACTGCACCTGACACAATCACCGAGTTCAGGATTAGCACAGGGAATCGGGAATCCACCGCGCTATATGGCAATCTCAGCCCTACATTAGAGTCAGTCATGCAAAATGACCCAAATTTGCGATGAGCACAATTAGCAATCCAAAGATGCATGTTAATTTAGGGGCTGACATTTTCTTGCGTTTTACTTATTAAACGTAACGATTAGGTGCAGCTTAGCATGCAAGGCTGAGGGAGATGAGCTTTTTACACCCCCCCCCCCCCAAAGAAGCACC
>NW_009596725.1:612-4675 GCF_000690535.1 Cariama cristata
GCCCCCCAAGGCATCCTAACTACAGCCCCTGGTATTTAGGACAGGCAAGAAGTTTTGTGCTCCATAACCGAAAAGGTGGTTTGGTTTGTTTGGTTTTTTTTTTCTTTTGTTCATTGTTTACACGAATAAAATAGAAGGGGCTTGGGTGGGGTTTTTTTTACATTTTTTTTTTTTGGCTTTCCTTTTTCGTTAAGCGATCGCTTCCAACTTAAAGAACAAAATGTTGCCGTGTTATATGGCCCACCCCCGCAGTTTTTGAAAGCATACCCACACCTAAATCACCCACCACTCCTTTCCGTGGAAAAGGGGTGTTTCACCACAGTTACACTGCTTGAGAGAGAATCTAGCAAAGTCGTTTCCCCTCTGCACACCCCTCCACCCCCGACAGCCAAGGATCTGGAATTTACAACAGAAATAAAAATCTGAGATCTATTTTCCCGTGGCTTTCGTGTATCTAGGTATTGAAATTCTCACCTATGCTTTGGAAAAAAAAAATTGCAAAAATAATGGAGTAAGCGATAATTCGGAGCAAAAGCATGCAGTTCAAAAGCTAAAGCTCCCATTGGAGAACAGAAAATTTAATGAGCTTTTAATGGAATGCAATGCTCAGAGTAGTAAATTATTTGTTAGTTGACGATGCAATCAGCATGCTGATTAAGGTTGCTTGGTTTTTTACTAAACATTAACTGAATGAAAACGGTTAGTCCTTGTTGCTCTGCTTGGGGGGCTTTCGTGAAGCAAATGGACTTTCAGAACAGAGATTGTCAATAAAGGTGAGTGCACTCCAGGTGTCATTTGAATACGGTGATAAAATACTTCTGATAAATATTTAAAAGCGTTTTAAATCCACAATGTTCGCCTAGTGTATTGTGAACTCTGTTTAAAGAAACAGTGGGCCTAGAAAGGCCTTCCATCAATCCCTGTTTCTCATTTGGACGATGGATATTATATTTTATTCGGTAATTTTTTAGCATTACCTTCAAAATGCACGGTTGGGCGTAAATGTAGGCAAGTTACAGAATTTGAAGACTCGATCTGCAAGAGGAAATAAAGACTGCTTAAAGAAGAAATTACTGTTCCCGGCTAGGTTAGAAGTGTAATTAAAGCTCTTCTAAATCCACCCGCAATATTTATGCACTTAAAATTAGGTAATTTTTTGCTATCAGATGCTGGGGTTTTTTTTTTATGAAGGGAAGTCCCTTGGTTTTTACTGTGGAACGAGATTTCTTTCTACTTTAGTGGACTCGAAGAAAAGCAACAAAACAAAACTCCAGTGGCATTAACACCACAATAGGGAGGGTGTTATTGTTCTTTTATGTACGTTGACTGTAAATATTTAGCCTATTGAATCCTCAGACAAGCCTTGGATTGCACAGATCAATTCAAGTATTGACTGAGTATGCGCCTGTTTTAAGAAAATGTTTATCGTTTTGGTCGCCTGTCTGCTTTGGTCTTACAGATTTACAAGAGACAGGCGAATTAAAAAAAAAAAAAAAAGTAATAATAAAAAAAAAAAAGAAAGAAGAATTATAGGCTAGAAGCTTTACATTTCATCTTAACGACAACAAAGTTTCTCTTCTATAAATCCCAATTAGTTAAATCATCGCCTTATTCACTGACAGTGATCAGATACCTTTAAAATCCGATAAATAACTATCTATGTGTTTTAACTATTCCTGTTTATGACCCAAGAGGTTAAAAGCCTTTGACTGGCATTTGACTTCTGACCTCATATAAATGTTATCTTATCAGTTCCTGCTTGTTAACTTGTATTGAGTGCTTGTCCCTGATGGCTTTTAGATAAAGGGGGTTTTATTATATTTCCTATTGAAACTGAACCATTTGCTTTGTTCTTCGTCTGTAGTCTCAGCCCACATAGTAACCTTGTAACCTACCAATTTTTGTTGAATAGACTGAAATCCAAACTATTTACAGTTCAGAGGAACCCTTGTTTTTGTCTAAACTCGCTGGATTGAATCTAATGTTTTGTAATATAGTTTGGTCTTTTTTATTAAGTTCCTGATCCAACGTTGAAACGTTATCTTTATTTTATTGCCATCATTTTTAATGATTGTTGATTTCGACCGAGAGGAGAGACGCTAGTACGATCACACCACCATATATATATATATTTTTTTTTTTTTTTTAACCCGATTTTGAGAAGCCTTCCTAAAGAAAGCCTAAAGCTCTCTTAAATATTCAGAGATATTATTCTCATTGCGTTTCCCCATCTGCTAACACGTCGTAGTTGTGGCACAGGTCTACCCTAATTCCACCTTTCATATTGAAGTGATCTCTTTTATCTTAGGTATTTGCCTGTATCTGTCTGTGATTCTCACGCACCCAAACTTGTCGATTTTAGCAGGATGACTAACATGTGCAGTAGGCGTTGCTCCAGACCGACATATATATGATGTTCTGCTGTATTTATATAGGCTTAACTGCGCTTAATACGCCTTCTTACTGTTTGCGTATGCGTTGGGAGAACGCAACTGTAGCTCCTCTGGCTGATTTGCTAAAGAACGTTTTCTATTAATTTTCCTGTAGAAATTGGGCTATAATCATAGAGAAAGAATGAAAAGGCAGCCATCTTGTGGGTGTCATATTGCACTTTTTCTTCTTGGCTCTTTTCCACTCTGTCTTTCTTTCTTCTGTCTTACTGCCTCTCACCCTAATTAGCCTCGAAGATAGTACTTGATATGCAAAAGGATATTTTCACCATCCCATATACTATAGAAAAGTTGCATTCCCCTTTGGCACTTCAGGCATTCGCTGTCTAGCGGTTACAAGGAAACTACATCTCCTTTTATATTTACTCATACATATGAATGAAACATAATTTTTGTATTCTATGGCTCTTTGTGGAAATGTATTTACAAAAAGCAAACGTGTAAGCAAAATATTATTCTTGCGAACGAGATTCATTTGCCTGCACCCTAACGTGCAGGTATACCACTGAGGACAGAGAAAATAGGAAATCCTCTGGATACTCCCTCTCCCAAATTGACTTCGTTCTGGCTAATAGTTCTGGCGTTTACTTGAAAGACCTATTTACTGTTTTAATCGCTCACTTTGTCTCTGGAAAGCTTAAGAGCTTTGGTTCTTGTTAACGTCGATTCAGTTTCAATATGTCGCTAGTATTTCAACAAAATAAATATTTAATGCAAAACTTTGTACTTAAAGTGTTGGTTAGTTTAAAGATATCGGCTCAAAAATAAAATGTCTTTAAAAAAAAAAAAAATCGGCTTTTTGTAACTTAATATTTGCACCAGCGAGCATTATGTAGTTCCTACCTTGTTATAGCTTTTTTTAAAGGAAAGCTAAAATCTGAAATTCAAAACCCTGCCACCAAAAACAGGGTAATAAGGGTGTGAAGCTATTTGTCCATAAAATAAATGCCATCAGCAACGCCGTCATTAACATGCAGACTGTTCGGTTCAGGATTAGCTGTTACAGACGTTATTGATTATGCCACAACTGGCAATTTGCTAACAAACTTTCAATAGTAGCCTCCACGTAGCGGTTTTTAATTTGTTTGAAAACTTGCAAGTAAAATGGAAAACTTTTTCTCTTAAAAAAAAAAAAAAAGGCAAAAAGCAGCCCGCTAATTAGCCTGTGTTTTGTCAGCTCTTTCTAAATGCAAAGCGCGTTGCAAGTGCGAAGTGTTATTAATAACTCTGAGGACACGGATAATTCGTGACTCTGGTGTTTCAGAATAATAAGCCCCATACGTGCATCCGCTCACACGCGTGCACACACCAAAAAAAAACAACCCAAGAAAAAAAAAAACAAAACACCAAAACCAAAACCAAACCCCGACTCTTCTTTCTCCTCTTGCAAACAGCACAAACCAAACTTTTGTTTCTCCAGTTTCCGCAGAATTTTCCTAAAAACTTTATAGAGAGCAATTGGCGAGATCCATTTCCAAAAGGGAAAATAAATGTTGATTCGAGGAAAATAATTATCACCTCTCCCACCACGCCGCCCTCGAAATAAAGCGCCGTCCCGTCTGTATCAGTACAGCAATGGGCAAAAGACATCATCTTTCCGCCCTGACTTTATC
>NW_009596726.1:0-279 GCF_000690535.1 Cariama cristata
CAAGGGCCCGAGGGATCCGGGCACCCAAGGGACCCAGGTGTCAAGGCACCCACGAACCCAAGGACCAAGGGACCCCCAACGTTTGAGCACCCAAGGGACCCCCCAGACGCCCCCTCCCCTGATTTTTCACCCCGTACCGATCTGGAAGTAGGAATACGCCGCCAAAGGTTCGTTGACCAAACGATCGCGGCGCGGGTTGCGGGGTTTCAGGTGCATGATGTCACTCTCCGCCCTCTCGTAGGCCAAGGACACCGAGGGGAACTGTTGGGGGGGGAAGGG
>NW_009596726.1:723-1750 GCF_000690535.1 Cariama cristata
AACCTCAGCTTTGGGGGGGGGTGGGGGGAGCCCCCCCCCCTCCCCGCCACCCCGCCCGCTTACGATGTCAGTGCAGAGCTCGATGAAGAGGATGGTGATGCAACCCAAGGGCAGGGGGACGCTGGCCGTGATGTAGATGAGGTAAGGGGTCAACTCGGGGATGTTCTTGGTCAAGGTGTAGGCGATGGACTTCTTCAGGTTGTCGAAGATCAAGCGGCCTGGGGAGGGCGGGGATTGCGTCATCAGGGTGATGTCACGTCACGTCATCCCGGCTGTCCCCTCCCCAGCCCCACCTTGCTCCACGCCGGTGACGATGGAGGCGAAGTTGTCGTCGAGGAGGATCATGTCGGCCGCGTTCTTGGCGGCGTCGGAGCCGGCGATGCCCATGGCCACCCCGATGTCGGCCTTCTTCAGCGCCGGGGAGTCGTTCACCCCGTCCCCCGTCACCGCCACGATGGCACCCTGGGGACACGGGGACCCGAAGGGTGAGTCGTGATGGCACCTTGGGGACTTGGTGGCCATCGTCATCCCCATCGCGATGGCACCTTGGGGACATCTCCCCCCCCACCATGCTTCTGGCTGGCGCCTTGGGGACATCCCCATCGCGATGGCACCTTGGGGACTTGGTGGCCATCATCATCCCCATCGCGATGGCACCTTGGGGACATGGGGACCATCCCTGTCATGATGGCACCTCGGGGACATCTCCGTCCCCATCACGATGGCGCCTTGGGGACATGGTGGCCATCTCCATGATGATGACACCTTGGGGACATCCCCATCATGATGCCACCTTGGGGGACTTCATGACCATCGTCATCCCCACCATGATGGCACCTTGGGGACTCGGTGACCATCGTCATCCCCACCGTGATGGCACCTTGGGGACGGGGACGCTGAGGCCACACCTCTTGTCATCCCAATGTCCCCAAGGCCACCCAATCACCTTCTTCCCACCTGCACCGGCAGTGGCTTCAGGTTGCGTCCGTGTCCCCAATGTCCCCCAACATCCCCCAATGTCCCCAAC
>NW_009596727.1:0-9467 GCF_000690535.1 Cariama cristata
GTGGCACAGTTTTTCCCCATGGTGGATCAGGGATCTGATCACTTAGGTGCTACACTGAGCTGCGATGCATCAGAAACTGGGAAGCAAAGTTACATTTCAGATGCTACTTTGAGCAAATGCAAACTTGAAGTATTTCTGCTAGAAGTGTGATATATGACTCTTCAAAAAAAAAACCTGCCCAGCTAGCCTCCGACAAAAAGAGGTATTTGTTTGAGATTTATTATGCATTTCTGATCGCTGCTAGACTGCAAGCTGAGGCTCTTGCTTCTGCCCTAAAGAAAGAAAATGGAAAACATACAAGAGCCTATATGGCGCCAAAGAAAGCACGAAGCTCGTGAGTTCAAATGGGAACAACAAATTGCCTCTCAGCTCTGTTATTATTCTTAATTTCCCTAAACAAAACACTTCTGTGAAAAAGGTAAACGAAACATTGATTGACTGTAACTTTATCAGAATATTGCAATTATAAAAAGAGAAAGCCCAAAGATGAAAAAGAAAAGAAACTTTGAATTCAGGATAAGTAAACAGAGTTTGGAAGTCAGGAATTTGTCCCAATGTAATCCAGAGAGCCCAAATGCCAAACAATCTGGAAATACTCAATTCAATACTTGCAGTGCTGATCCAGATGGTCCTTCTTCCTCACCCCCACAGTTATAAAAAATGGTTATCTTCACACTAATTCAGCATTGTTGAGAGGCCCCACAAAAACAGAGATTCAGATGTGCTGGGCAGGGCCCATACCCACAGCAATCAAGGTGGACCTTCTCCCTGAGGGATGTCCAGAGCTGGGAGGAAGCATAATATGATGGGAAGAGCATGTCCTCTTGTCCTACAGCAGCTTACAGTGTCCTGGGATTGCTCTGGGGCATGCTGACCCATGTTCTCTCCCCATGGAGTCCCCAAAGGGTTCCTCACCAGCTCATAGCTGAAAATACGGTTTTGTGGATGCACGGACAAGCTGGGAGGTAGATTTGGCCTTAAGGATGAAATTCAGTGTAGGCATAACCAGAGAAAGGGTAGGACTGACTACGCTGCAAGGAAGCAAGTGTTGTGGCTGAAAGCCCTATGCGGAATGTCTTCTCCTCAGCATCGCCTGGCCGTGGGGGCCCTGAACCGCAGGGGGTCTATCCGGGCTCAGGTTGGGTGGTCTGCAAAGTTGGGCACCTGGACATACTCTGCTTCAACAGATATCATTCCTGTAAAACTCCTTTTGACTGCAAAAGAACCACTACCCGTAGCCTAGTGATGCCCATTGGAGCCCTGGTTCTGCTGAGGGATGGTGCTGAAGAGCAAAGGAGCAGAAAAATGGGCTTGGTATAGCAGAAGAAAGGCTGATGTACGGCATAAACCAGACCCTCAGTGCATACCAACACTCAGAAAGCCTTCAAAATAAGGACCGTCCCCTTCCCTCCAGTGCAAACATGGCTATGTATCTTGGCAAGGTTGCAAGCATAATATTTTCTATAGCTGCATCTTGGTCGTGTCCCTTTGACTTCTCTGTACTGACGGATTATCTGATTTGTTTCAAACAGCCAAGAATTTGTTGCTGAGCCCATAACAGTGAAGAAAACGCACAAAGATCAAGTAAATACTGACATCACATCAAGAACTCATCTTATAGCTTCAGGATTTCAATGATCCTGTGGTGATCTTCTGCCCTGTCTCACTGGGAGCTGGGAAAAGCTTAGTGCACACTGGGTGACCACCGAGCCTGCAGAGGAACCCGTGATTTTAAAACCAAGACATGAGAAGAAGGTTTTCCTGACTGAGGTTTTCACTTCAAGGTGAAATGTGGGATAGACCTTCAACTACCAGAAGTCTGCAGAATTTAAGCCAAACCAGGAGAGCTAACTTACACAGGTGGGAGTGTGGTCCTGAATATGAAGGGATGGTCAGAGTTCAAACTTGTGTCATAGGAGAAGACTGTAGTCTTTCTACGGGATCTGCTGCTCCACTCGACACACAAATCATGTGTCTGTGGCTCACTCTCGCACTCCACCTCCAACACACTCCCTGCCAGCGTTTTTGTACATGGATGTACCTTCCCATGGATGTGCTTTTCCAGAGCACAAACGGGAGGTTGTCTCATCTCTCCTGGTACAGCCCGGCATCTAATCCTGGTTCTATGGCCACACTTGCGTACCACAGCTTTGAAATAGTAATCAGATTGGTTCTGGCGGTTGTTTCTTCATTCACAATATAAAAGCTCTTTAAGTAATTTACCTTTCTCTTTATATTTCTATGAGTTGACCATTATCACTGCTGTTTGCTTCAGCTCTGTTATTGAACCAAATGTCTAAAACCACCTGGTTTTGACCTCAAGCATGGGCTTACCTCCCTGCTGGGTGCCCAGCAATGCTTGTCTAGGTGTAGTGATTTTGCCAGCTATTTTTAAAGGAGAAGGAATTCTTGTGTGCCAGTGAGTAAAAGCCAGAAAAGCAGAAATAAAAGTGAGGAAAATTAAGAATAAGAGGGAAGAAATAAAAAAGCAATTGTAACACACACTGGGAACACAATCCGGAAGAAAAGGAAACCAATGATGGAGCACAGACAACCGCCTTTGGAGCCGCAAAGGGTCTCAGAAACACCAGTGAAAATCCAGTCTCCTTTCATGAGTCCCACCACAGGCTGTGTAAATCACCAGGGCCAGCTCAAAGGTGTAGCAGTCTCCAACAACTACATCTTCTTTCCCCAGCCCCACATAGATATTCTCAATGCCCAGGAGACAGCCATGTCTCCATATGTTGACACTCAGCATAATTTCCAACGACAGCTTTAGGAAACACCTGAAGGACAAATCATTCTTTTTATCCATTTCCCTATGGAGTGAATTGGGGAGGAAAAAATCTCACTATCCTCCTTTGGGACACCAAGGGACAGTGTTGCATAAAACACAACAGAGAAGAGGAGCAGCCATAGAAATGATTCTTGTTCCCTTTCTTGCATGCGGGTGGAGACTCATGCACTCAAAAACATCAGACTTCACATCAGGGTGATTTAATTGGATTTATTGGAGGAAAACAATTAGTCATCCCTTTAAATTGTCATTATGATAGAAATCTTGATATGTATACATGATTGTCAAGGCAGAGAACCACTTGCGACGTAGCCCCATTAACAATTTGCAGTATTGCAAACTCATTATGCAGATAAAACTTTTGCAATGCCTTAATACATGCATGGAGTAAATACACATTCTCCCTTCTTTTTGGACATGGATGCTGTTATGAACTTCTATCAATCACAAGACCTGCAATATTAGGCACACTGACATTCCTTGATTAAGATTTAAGCCTTTGTAGAAAACATGCTTGTATTTTCATTAAAAGTCAACTGAGAGATGTTTTGCAGTTGGGGATATTTGGGGAGTCACTACTCTGTGCAGACTAGGCTTTTTTTCATTGTTCACTGACCCAAATCAAATAGCTATCTAAAAAAAGGCCCAAACTGACCAAAATGCTGTTTCTCAACTAGAGGTCAATGTACAACAGGACACTGACATTGTGTTGACCAGAAACATGAGTCAAACCATAACTCCCACTGAGCTACAACCTTCTACACTCTTCACTTTGGAGGTCATGCTAAGCTTGATCTAGTAAGACATAGCATGTGTGATGCCATGCTGGGCTCAGGGGATGCAGATGAGAGATGGAAAAGCTCAGAACTAGTCTGAGCACCCCTCTAGGAGCTCCCACCCACCAGGAACCACAGCACATGTCCACCTCCACATGGAGCCTTGCACCACGTGCTGCCTCAGCAATTTGAACTCAGGTTGATTTACAATCATTATTAATGATGATTTTTTATGCTGCCGTGTAGTACATGGGCAATGGCACAGCAACCTGGCTGAGCACGAGCCTTGAAGGTGGGATCAAGACTTTTTGGTGCTTTCAACCACCGTGGAGCAGTCCCTTGCATAATTTCAAAGGACTGATACTTGCTCCCTACGCCACCGGCATAGTGCTTTCTCTCCAGTCCCACTGCTTGGCATGACATGCCCTTTCCAGGACCCCAGAGCAATTTCCCAGTCCTTTCAGAGGGCTCTGCTTTGAATATTGGGAACTTGAGCATCTTCCACGCTAACACAGCAACAAGTCAGGAGCTGGAACTAAAGCCCTCCTGATGTCCGCAAGAGGATTGGGGCAGAGCTACTACAAGTACCATGTGGCCATTCTGTACCTTGCCTTAGAAAGACCAGCACAAATGAAAATGGGTCAACGGTTAAAGGAAGAGAAGGTAAGGGCATGATTTCCATGTGGACGAAGGAAAAGTACCACACCAAACGCTTCCATGGGTAAATGGTGGTACTACGTGGAGGTTCAAGGATTAAATGCTAGTATTTAGGTCGTGATGCTTTGGAAAGGATAGGATAGTTAGCTCAGCTCTCTGCCCTGTTTTGTGCAGGCAAAGAATCACAGCATCTTGGTCCCCAAATTGCAGTTCATTCTGCAACAGTTGAGAAAGAAAAATACTAAGAATTGAGTAAACCAGTCTAAATTTTGGCTAAGAAAAACAAACCAAAAGAAAAAAGAAAAACCAAAGAGACACACCAACATGCTTCTTGGTAGTCCTGAATGTTAGCAACCCAGGGAAGGAAATTTTGATGCAGATCAAATTTTTAAGCGTTATATTCAAAAAGGGATCCTCCCCGACTCCCTGTTTCTAGACGTGTGTATGTGGCTGCTGCATTGTTTAAGCTGTTCTAGATGGTGACTCTTCCTGTACATGCTGCAGAGCATTCAACAGAAAGACAAAATACATTACCAGGCTTTGCAGTATCTTGTTTACAATACATCAGCTTTTGCATTTACTCAAACTTCATGATGGATTTTGAGTTACAGACACATTGAGTCATTTAAAAGCAAAACGTAGAAGTAAACCCCTCGAAGAAAAGGTTGAGTTGAATGTGCGTAAAGAAAAGGCTTGGGAAATACAGAAACAGTGAACAGCAGTTTAATACATGCAGTGCAGTATCATGCATTTATTTGACATTTGATGTCATCATTAGTTCAGCAGTGTTTTTTCACAACGCTTGTGAGCGTACATGCCCTGATTCCACTCTGGAGTATGGAAAAAATGTAAAAGTCACTCTTCTGACCTTATCATTTATGAAGAGGAGGAAAAAAATAGCTACCTGGACTGATCAGTGGCACGGTTCATGGTGGGGAAGGGGTCTTGAAAACCAGAGTCTGGGCTAAAGAGCCTTTATCCTCTGTTACAAACACTATTTACACAGCTTTGACCCAACCATGCAAAGTCAGACCGAAAAACCTGAACCAACTCCTGACGTCCCACTGGTGGGATCTGTGATCCCCAGGGCCACAACGCGTGCACACACACACACACACACACACAAACCAGACCACCCTGGCAGACGGGATGGGAAGGCAGGACTCAGTTGCAGGGATACAGGGAAAAACAAAAGGGATTGCACAAAACTTGCTGTTGGGCAAGAAATATGGAATGACTGATTTGCCAGGGGAAACTCCGTTCATGCAGCATTTGTGAGCAGGTTACTCTTTCCTCACTCAGCCATCGCTGACAGTGATTTGCCAACTAATCCTCTGCGCTTGGTTTTGATGCTCTTTTCCTTGGATACCATAGTCTCTGTGTGCGTTTCTGCTTTTTGCTTGAATGAGTGTAACTCTTAGCATCAAGTTTCTGGTGCAAATAAGCACAATAACGAAGGCAAAACTTTCTTCCCATGAATAATTTCTCAGATGCATTCAGGCCCCAATTCAGATGTATAAATATGCATGGGAGCAAGAATGCAAGTAACCCCATTAAATGAGAATTTCCATAACTGAAAGGAAGATACTACTGTACCTTGGGGCTCAGTCTAGAAACTGCTATTTTACTAGTAGAGAGTCCTCTGTTGCTTTGGAAAGAACAAAAGCAACAGGCTACAGTCTGCATGATCTTGTTGGTAAAGTCAGTCTGGTGGTTTTATGCAGTGCTCACCCAGTGCCGTTCAGGGCTGGAGCTGTTATCACAGGGGGAAATAATAGCACAGGTTTCCCTGTATCTGATTTAGTTAACACAAAGTTCACATCCAAGGACAATATTCTGCCTGCCTGACAATGGCTGAAAGCTCTCTGGCTTTCCCTAGGGGTTTGTTTCCCTAAAAATACGGTCACACTTAAGGAAGGGACAACCTAGGGGCCAGGTGCTACTGCATATCTTGGGCTCCCTGGAGGTCTGTGTTCGGGTTTGCAGAGGGTTTGGGGAGAAAAGCCAGAGAGCAGGGGCTGTATTGGCTCCTGGGGCTGGGAAAAGCCTTGGACAAGCCCCGAAGTCCCTTGGGGCCAAGCAGGGGCCCAGAAGAAGGAGAAATGGTTAGCGAAAATAATACCGTCAATAGCCATGGAGGCATGCAGGACACATGCACAGAGGAAACCCCTATCTAACGCCTACTGCAGAGCTACACAGAGATGTCTACCAGTGGGGTAACACCCCTTTTTGTGGTTTCGTTCATATCAGGAACAAAATTCTATCATTGCTTGGTTTTATTTCAGCACCACAACCGTAACAGACACACAAGGCATAGGTAAAATCCTACTATTTTTTTCCATACCCACTACTCTAATGGCACCTATACAATAGCAATCAGGACAGAAGAGACGTCACCAGCAGAGTAACACAGTCTCAGGAAAGCATCGCTGCCAGGTTTTTCCCCATACTCCTACTTCCCCACTAGCCGTGCCACGGGGCCAATATCCATTTCGTGCTGCAGAAGGAGTGATCCAGCAGAAAGTTAGGATGCACTGGGAATGAAGTCACATGCAAAATCAGCAGCGGAAGCCCCTGCCACTGCAATACCGACTTTCAGCTCGCAGAGTTCACGGGCAGCCTGTCCTCACAACTTCTTCTGCAGGCTAAGGGGCCAGCTGGAGGTTTTCTGGATTTTCTTTTGTTTTTGTTTTCCCAGCAAGAACACTGCTGTTGGCATCAGAGATGGCCTCTGTGACTCTGGAGGTAAAAATCAACAATCAAAGCTGCAAGCAAAGAAAAAGAAGGGGAAGGAGCTGAGGAAAACAAGTTACAAAGGAAAAACACATCGGTACCAGTAAAGTAAAGCAGAAAAGGGTAACAGACAGGTGAGTCCAGGCTGAAGTCCTCATGTGAGGAGCAATTCACATATTGTTTAGTAGGACAGTCCATTGGGAAAGAGCCCAGAGGGATTTTTCTACCTGCTCCTTCATGGCAAGGCCGGTTGGGGATTTGTTTTGAATCTTCTACTTTGGGGCTATTAGCCCTTTCCCTATACGCACACATTATTTACTCCTGGCTTTGCATTTGGATGTGAGAGTGGCTGATCAGAGGTGGACTGGGACAGAGGAAGGAGATGCAATGGCACTGGAGCATCCCCAGCAAGCGATGCTGGAGTGTTTGCTGTACCAGGCTGTGCTGCTGAGGGGCAAACGGCTCCAGCCCCCTCCCTAAATCTGGCTTGGGTGCTGCTAACTCATCCCAGGTAACAGATTTAAACTGAGAAGTTTTAACCAAAAGATACTTCAGGACTCAATAACAGGAGAGATCTCTAAACATTTGGTGAACCCCAGTCAGGTCTCCAGCTGTGTTTCACTGATACAAAAGAGCTTCCCATCACCCAAAATCGTAGCAGAAAGAAACACTTTTGCTTTTAAGTGCTTCTGTTTCTTGTCTTAAGATCCCAGCAGTTGATAGCAAGCCAAAGAGAATTACAATAAATTACCCAACCAAGGCAGAATATTACTTGCAGGAAGGAAAACAAATCACCCTAACTCCATGTGTGGAAGGAAAGAATAGCCCTCCCAACAAAGAACACTGAAAACACCCAGCAAGGAGAGGTAGCCAGCGTATGGGACCCCCCTCATCTGCAGGACACCATGTCTACCTTTGCTTCTGCCACTGCTCTTTGTTTTGCAGACGGAAATCCATTTGCTTTTCTTTTTTTCCCTGAAAGATACACTTGGATGCTGTATTTTGATTAGCGGCCTCAGCAACTACATCAAGTTCAAACCGGACCTCAAGTTTCAGAAGAGAAGACAAAGAGGGAGTGTTTGAGCCCTAACCTTTAAAATCACTCTACAAAGACAAAAATAACCAAATCCTGCTTTTGGTTGCACGTGTGTAAACCATGGGGAACTCCAAAGATGTCAAACTGGGAGGTTGCCTATTTACATCCCTGCAACTGGAGCAGAATAGGGCCAGCTGGGCTTATGAAATCATGGGGGTTCAAAATAACTTGAATTTCTGGGGATAGGAGTCTCTCCTAAACTAACGCTTCCTTACTCAGGCTGGCAAAATAAAGCGGTCTTAGAATGAGTTCAAATTGTGTTATACTCATTTTCAGATGCCTCTGTGGCAAGCCATAAAGAGCTCCGAGCGTAAATGTTGATAAAGCTCTTCCTACTCTTTGTCAATGGGGCAGGAGCATATGGTGGCAATGGCCAGGGGATGGGGACAGGACCGTGACTTGCAGCAAGGAGATCCCCTGCCCTTTGGTCTGCCCAAATCTCGATCAGAAGTCCTCATCAGGGAAATTGTATGGAGTTTTGCTACCAACCCCCAAGAGACCAATATCTGGTACCTTTCCTAAAGTGAGAAGTTGAAGTTGAAGCCTTTCTGCATGAGCAGCCCTGCCAGCTGCAACACGGTGGGGGGCACAGGGAGTTCCTAGGGGCTCATTCAGATGTGCCACAGCCATCTGAAAACAGGGAGCAGCTTGATACTGAGGAAACTAGAGATCTACCTCGTGCAAAAGGTTTAAGTGCCACCAAAGGAGTGGCTATTTCAGAGTCAGCGCTCACTGCCACGGGCTTTTCCAGCTTTTGGCACTCAAAGTACAATGGATGAAATCCCGGCTCTGCCGGTTGAAGCCAACTGACTGAAACTGAAGCAGGATTTTGAAGTCTCAATGAAAAATAAGTATCTTATGGCTTTTCCCAGCACGGTCACTATTGCCTGATACATTCAGCTGTGTCTGTGACTGGCTTTCACAAGTTCTTGTGCAGAATAAATGAGGCAAGCGTGGCAATAGAGCACGCTGCGGGGAATGGCTTGTGCCTCTGGCAGGGCATGGACCTGTCTGGGGTGCAAGAGATTCACAGTGGCCGGGGAAGATGCCTGCCTCTGCTGCCTACCTCCCTTCTCTCCTCCTGAAAGGAAAATCACAGCTGGGAATGGCGTAAAAGTAACCTGTAGCCCTTCAGCAAATCTGGGCAGATTTGCTCTCCTCTCTTTTTCAAGCTGCTTTAATGCACGGCTGCACAACAGTCATGGTGGCTGCTCCTAAATGATGCATCAGCACACGGAGCCTGGGAAGTGCATGTACTTAGTAATTTTAAAAAATGGCAAAATTGAGCCTGCTTTTGCATATGAGCTTCTGGGGACGAAGGGGAGGCAGTGCCAACACAGAATCACAGAATGGTGGGGGTTGGAAGGGACCTCTGAAGGTCACCCAGTCCAACCCCCCTGCCCAACCA
>NW_009596727.1:9503-10596 GCF_000690535.1 Cariama cristata
TTGCCCGGGAGAGGGAGCCGCCCCAGCCTCTCTGGGCAGCCTGTGCCAGTCCTCTGCCACCCTCCAAGTACAGAAGTTCTTCCTCATGTTCAGATGGAACTGCCTGAGTCTCAGTTTGTGCCCCTTGCCCCTTAACCTGTCGCTGGGCAAGGTCCTCCTTTCCCAGCTCAGTGCTCCTCACCAGCCCTTGGCCAGAGCTAAACGTGATGGAGCAACACTACACCAGATCCTGCACTTTACACCCAAGAACCCACCAGTGCTTCACAGAGGGGCGCAGGCATCACCCCCTTCCCCGGGCATGAAGCCCAGACACGCAGAGATTAAGGTACAACCTTTCCTACTTGGTTTTTGATACTCAGTTTTGGCCACTCTGGAAGGTGCTAGGCATCAGCAACACCTGGCAAAGCCCCGAGGAGCTGCAGTTGCTCAGCACCTCTGGCATGGAGCTCTTGGGCTGCATGCACCCTACCCCACAGGCCAGGCTGGGAGGAGGCTGGGGAATTAAATGTCTTGCCTGAGGGTAGCACAGGGAGTCAGTGGCAGAGGATGACTATGACTCCCAGCCCCACATCTTCCTTTTTTTCTTTGCTTGTAACACATAGTGACTCAAAGGAGACAGGAGCTGCAGGATGAGACCGTGCTCTGTCATTTCATTTGCTCAGCTCTGCTCGGCTCCTGACCAGCACCGTGTATCTACCTCTCCTCTGAAACAAGGGTGCTGCAGATTACCAGCACTACAGGAATGAGGCCAAGGATGAGCTGACTCCCAGCTGGTGGCACTTTAACTCTCGCCATGGCTTTTGAGGAGGAAGAGGGGAGGGAAAGCAGCAGTTTCTTAATCTGAGCAGTAACAGCTCTGCTAAAGCCAGACAGACTTGCAGTCCAATTTGAGGAGCGAGAAATGTCATGCCATTGAAATCCTCCCATTTTGCAAAGTTAATGTCAATTCCTACCTACAGAAATAGCCTATCCCCCAGCAAACTGGAAGGAGGGACATTACTGGAAGTACTTTTTAAAAGAAAAAAAAAATGCTCAGAAAAGTATCTCTATTTAAATAATCCAGTTGAGATGTTCATAGTTAATGGAAAAAAAA
>NW_009596728.1:0-21433 GCF_000690535.1 Cariama cristata
ATTCCTGAATCCAGTTCCTGCCGGCTGTGGAGCCCTGTCCAGGTCATCCGGGTGCCCGCCCTGCTGCGGTTGCAGCCGAGCTGCTGCGGGGTGCAGCCCGTGGCCTGCAATCCCCTGACCATCATCAGGACACTCAGTATCAGTTTTGTATACTTTTCCTCTTATTTCCACTATTAGTACTACTAGTATTAATACCTTATACTTTTTTCCATCACTATTGTATTATTAAAGTAGTTTTAATTTCCAACCCGTCAGTCTCTCTCCCTTTTCTCCGTCCTTTCCCCTCCTGGGGGGAGGGAGGGGGTTAACAGAGAGCGTCTGCCGCCCGTTTTAAGTGCCGGCCCAGCCTTAAACGGTGACAGTGAGTTAAGAAGATGAGGACTTGTAACACTGTCTCCATAAAATATTCAGAATATTAAAGCAAGTACTAAGCTATCCCAAACAAGATTTGTTTTTCATATCTGCTGGGAGTTGAGAGGACAGTGCAAATAATTTTAATACCATTTATACCTTAACTGTGGTGCCTATGGAATGCATTCGCACAGAGCTGAAATCACTAATAGTTGTGTACTTTGGGCTTACCCTACAAATTACAATATAGCATAGGGCCAGACTGCATCTGGCCATGGCAGTGTAAGCTGACTCTGTGTGTGTGTGTGTGTGCGTGTGTGTGTGTAGAAGGTCTCCTTTTGGCTGGTTATTGCAAATAGTGAACTTGGAGAAGCTTTATCAAAGTTCTTTGCGTGCCAGGTATATAGTGGAAACTGTACATAAAAACTATAACCTTTCAAATTACAGGTTGTGTTGTATAAAATTCGTATCATAAACTCAATTCTAGTTGGTAAAAACTTTTTTCTAAGGTACCGTAGTATCTGTAGGCAAACGCTTTATGACATGTTTTTGGAGAGTGAATGAAGCTTTTGCCAAGATTTGGGGAAGATAAGAGGGCCCCCTTGTGGCGATTTTTTATATACAGATGTATACACCCACAGTCCAAACCGAAGTAGAAGGAAATGTTAGGTCAATGGAGGAGGAAGACGGCAATTTGGCTTACAGCTTTGAGTTGTATTATTCATAGCAAACATTTCTGGGTTTGATTTGATGCTATCAAGTATTTTAGTAAAAACACAAGGTGCAGTGTAAAACGGGAAGACAGTGGTCTGTCTTATAAGTATTCAGTTGAAATACCCTGTCATCTGCTTGCCTAAGATTAAGCATTGGAACAGGCTCCCCAGGGAGGTGGTGGACTCACCATCCCTGGAGGTGTTCAAAAAAATGTTTAGATGTGGCGCTTCGAGACACGGTTTAGTAGGCGTGGTGGCGTTGGGTGGAAGGTTGGACTTGATGATCTTTGAGGTCTCTTCCAACCATAACAATTTTATGATTCTATGATTCTATGCCAAATGTCTTACAGAAAAAACTGTACAATTACATCACAAGAAGAGGAAACAAAGTTAGCATTTTCATCTTACAGCTGAGCAATTTCCTTAGGTTTTGTGAATTTTTTCAATGAATGAATAGGAAAGACTGCTCTTACAGTGTTTTCATTAGTAGAATCAACTGAAGTTCTTTAATATCCATATTGCAATAATGTTTACCTTATGGGAGACAAATCTCAAAAGTTATGACCAAGCCTAGGTGTTTTAGAAACTCAGCATGGAGGACAAGAAAATGGTTGTGATGCCTGGATTTTGTGATGATCATTTATAATTCAAGGTCATTATGTTCGATGTCAAAATTAATAAAGACTTGAGGCAAAGCTTAGAGAGAATAAATTGATGTGCATTCAAAGGGATTTCAATTACTGGGCCTTTTTATTGTTAATTACTTTATTAATTGACCAGAGTTACTGTACTGATGATTCAAAATGAGTTGCAGTGAAGAATCCCACAGAACTTTCATCTCAGCATCCCAGATTTGGAAGACAGTGTCTGCAACTGAGCTATTAGTTGGAAATCAGAAACAGGTCAGTTAGGGAGGGAGCCTTGGTACGTGCCGCTGGCAGTACAAACTGATTTCCAGCAAAGCCAGCTATAGAGGAATACTGGTGATGCCTGTGCTGGCTGTCTTACCTAGTCAGAGAATAAAACGGGATAGCAACAGCTCCTTCAAAAACAAGAGGATGAAAGTAAACATTGTAGTTAAATTTGACATAAATATGTTTGCTCTGTTTCAGACCTAACAAAATCTTACTGAAGAAATATAAATGTCAGAACATTTAAGGGTCTGGCTACATTTTGTTGTGTCTTTTCAGGGACTCTTTGAAACAGAATTTTACCAATGAGGCGTATTCTTGCAGGCAACCAGGACTCTTGTGATAACAGATCTCTCGTAATTGTGCATGAAATTATGTAGGATATTTTTTCTTTATAACCATTACAAAGGGCCTCATGTTGTTTAAATTATGGCATAGGCAGGAGTTCTGCTTCCCCATCTCTTTGCATCGGAGCCGGAGGAGTGCTCAGTCACCCCGGCAGTAACCTGCTCCAGGGAGACTCCTCCTGAAACAGGGACTTGCTCTCACCTTGTTGGCAGCAACTGATAGTGAGGAGGGTTTTGTGGCTTGTCCTGTGTGCATAAGGGTGATTTTATGACTCCTGTTGTGCTAAACTGTTACCCGTGATTATAGGCATCAAACCTAATCAGGCGGGTCCCTTCCCAACCTGGTTTCTGTAACCCTTGGAGGCTAAGTTGGCAAAACAAGCTTGAACTGCGAGTCCCTCGTGCTGCACTGTCTCCAGATTTGCTCTTCTCTTGTCCCCTGCCTGTCATCACCTTTCTTTTCTCTGGCCAGCCCTTTTCTTTTGCTGCTTGATGCTCTGAGTCATGCCTGTAACTAGTCTCCCCTGTGCTCATACCATCTCTCCGAGAAAGGCAAGTTCAGTACTTACTCCCCAGGCTGGAGTTAGAGGCAGCTCTGGGAGGAGGCAGGCAATACAGCAGTGCACATACATCCCTATTTCATTTGCCCTTTGTGCAGTGGCACAGCGAAGGCAGAGACAGGAGAAACCACATTTTTGAGTAAAGATGTCACTTAGTGCCGCAGGTTTGTGCTGTTCTTTTTAGACACAGCAATCATCTGTGCACAATAGGGATGAGATAGAATGGGAGCCATGTGAGCAATGGATTCCTCCTTTGCCAGTCCTGGCTACAAATGATTTATTATTCTCTCTGACACAAAGGCCTTGCATACAGTATCTTTAAAGAATCTTGTAAGACACTGTCTATCTATTGCTTTTGAATAGTATTTCCTCCTATGTGTGCTCACACACTGTTTCTTACAAGGTACAAGGGGGGGGGGGTTTGTTACGCATGTGCTTGATAGAACAACCAAATTCTTATTATTTTATATAGTACTGCATTTTACGTTTATATTTCTTGCAGCAAGGCTCTTGCTACTTCACTCCTTTCAGCAATTTAAAGAACTGTTAGAACAACTGAGCTTGATATAATTTAGGCAAAGAACAACAATCTCTGGAGGGAACTTTGTTAGATTTGTGTCTCATCAAGAAATTATTTACAATTTGTATCAAGGTTGCTTGATGGAAAGTGGCAGATTTGTTTTTCCATCAAATTGCCTAATCTATACATTTCTATTCCAGAATGCTTTGCTCTCAAATAAATTGTCATTTCCCCATCTTAACCGTTCTGTGTTCTCACACACAGCAAAGCTGGGGCCGCCATTCCTAGCCTTTGGGCTGCGACTTGTAAATACCGAGCATCTGTCTCTGATAGCAGAAGGGAAATTCACCTTCAGTAAAGTATTTGACAGAGCATCATCTGTAAAGTTATTATACAAGGCAGAAAATATGAAGCTGAGCATAAGAATTTTCTGGTGGACAAGAAACTGGTAACAAAACGGGATGTGCTGAAAGAAGAACTTTCTGATTTGAAGGAAAGTTATTAGTGAATCTCCTCAGGGCTGGTCTTAGCTCTGATCCTATTTCATGTTTTCAGTAATGATGTTGGCACAAAAAGCTGAAGTATGTTAATGGAACTTGCTTAATGACCTTGAGCATTTCAGTAGAAGAAGTGGAACGAAGTTTGATAGCGCGAAGTGCAAGATCATGCATTTGAGGCCAGCAGAAACAGATTTCCTCTCTTAACTGAGTGCTTGTCAGCCAAAACGAGGGGATTGGAAGGACCTGTGTATATTAGCCAGTAACACAGTGAGTATGAGTTCCTAGAGTTATGCGGCCCCATAAAAAAACCCGAATGCGACATGAGGGTGTATCAGAGAATACATTGCCAGTGGAGATAAGAAGTATTTATTGTACAAGGCACCCATGAGGCCTCGTGTGAAATTTGCCCAGTTCTAGCTATGTGTAGTGAAATGTGAAGTCGTGCAAGTTCAAATGCCAGGAAAGGAGTGCTTGGATGATCAAAAACCAGAACCAATCTCAGGAGCTTCCAGCATGTCTTGCTTTTGTGAGCCTCTTATCAAAAGGTAGCGTGGAAAGCTGAGATGTTGGAAAACTCAGTGTGCATCTCTGAGGGAAGTGATCTAAGCATGACCCAACGGTTTTGGGGGACTGCAGCATGATCACTTCTGGCTTGGCTTGTCAGAAGAGACAATAACAACTACTTCAACTTTGTAAAATGAAAGCCAGGAGGTGTGATTACTCTCTGATCTCCAACTTAAATGCCATTTCTCCTTCTCTGATGTTACATTTATAAATCCTCTTGATATATTTGCAGTGTTAACCCAAGAACAACTGGATGTAAGTAGACCAAGACCAGGTTTAGTCTGGGAATGAGAAGCAACCTTCACAAGCTCTTTTCAATGGGAGTAATGGCATGAAAAGGATATTTCAAAAGGGGCTACAATGTTTTATGAAGGGGATAATAGAGTGCTGTTATCTGTGTTAGCAGGGAAGGGCACTGTGATGGCTCTGGAAGCCTCCTTTTGGTAAATAAATTAGCAGACCATGTTTTCTGAGTATCAGAGCATCCTTAGCTCTTACTACTGTGTGTTTTCTTCACTGGTAATGAGGCTGAGCTTACCTACATGTTTAAATATAGAGTTAGATACCTAAATTTATGCTCTGTATTTGAAAAGTTATGCTAAATCCTAAAGGCAACACACAGGAAAAACATATATTAGCTCAGAAAACTCACACATATTGATATGCTATTCGTGTGCATTTTCTAAAATATGGGATTAAAGCCATGGGTAGTTACATCATTTCATTAATCTAGGAGCTGTTCAAGATCCAGACTTGATACCTGTGAGCAGAATTAATTTCTTCAGGGACATGTAGTTGCTGTATTGTCCTCTCCAATTTCTAGACTCTATATTGAACAAAGTGTCATTGAAATAAATATTCATGAAGTTGCTTAATAATTCAGGGTGTGCTGATCCAGAGTGTTATAGCCCTAGTTAAAATCATATTAAAAAAAATAATGATCTCGTGAAAGGCAAAGCACATTCCCTGTATTCTGCCTAGGGTAGCCAGGAAGGAACAAGGGAGAACAGGTGTGATCTAGTTGGCGAGTTGGTTCTGGTTTGGTGTGTTTTCTGACAGGATCGTACATTTGGTGGCAGAAGACCATGCACTGTCTTGCAGAATCACGGAACCCCTGGGGCGGGAAGAGACCTCAGGAGGTCTGTGGTCCACCTCCCGGCTCAGAGCAGGGCCACCACTGAGCACAGGTGGGGTTGCTCAAGGCTCTGTCCTCAGGGTCTTCAAAACCTTCAAGGGTGGAGGGCACACAGCTTCTTCGAGCAAAGCTTTCCAATGCTTAATTATTCTCATAGTGAAAAATATTTTCCTTGTATCTTCTTTTTCAATTTATGACCAGTGTCTCTCATTATCCCACCATGCACATCAGTGAAAATCCTGGGTCCATCTTCTCACTGACCTCCTCTTAGGTACTGGAATGCTGCTGTTTGGTCCCCACCTCATGTCTTAGGCATGTCTTTGAAATACTTTATTAAAATGTGCATCCTCACAAATTTATATTCTCCTATGTCAAGGAAAAAAGTCTCTGCACTCCCAGTTTCCTTTTGCAGCAGTAGGTCCTGAGATCCATTTTCACTAATGATTTTGAAGAGCGTGTGGCAGTGTGGTATGTAAAAAACGTGACTATTATTTTAATAGTTATTCATTAGTTTAAAAAAGTAAAGAATCACAGGTCCTATCTCCAAAAGCCTAGAGCATTTTAAAAGAAAGTTGTCAGTTTACATAGGCCCAGACCAGTTGTCTGCATTCCTAAAGTATTTAAGAAAAAAAAAAAATTAGTCTCCACAAATGTACTTTTTACCATTGTTTGTGGTACAGATGTAGCACTAGATTTTGAAACTCATCTTTTTTCTGTATAATATAAATCTAAAACAGTGCTATGTTCAAATAGCTTACCTAATATCTCGCTCTTCTTGTATCCTCACATAGCTCTACACCATTATTGAATTTGCCCTAGCTTCACTTCAAGGAAAATTAGACTCTTTAGGAGGAAAAATTCCTAATGTTGTACACACAGCATTTGTGTTGCCACAGGTTCACTCTCTTTCTTCTACCCTTCTGAATGACCCTAAATCACTGCTGTTAAAAATTGTTTGATGTCAGAGAGTGAGTGATCTCTAAAGACACTCTTTGTCATCTGTCATTCTTTAATCAAGTGTGGGACACTAACCTTGTGATCAACAGCCATGCAGACAAAAAAAAGTGCTGTAAAGCTTTCCTGAGGTTTTTCTGATGGCATGGATACAGAATTTAATCTGATATTTCAGAGGATAGTTTTTAAAGAAAAAAAGGGCTTGCAATTTCTAAACAGAAAAACTGGGAGTTTTATAATGAATCCTCAAGCAACAGATTACTGTAAAAGAAACTGAAGTTGGTGACAGGGAGTATTCCTCCTAACATGCAATGAAATGTGCGGTTTCGTATTTCTTAAGTGCTTCCCAGTGCCCAAACACCACATTTCTCTTGCCTGCACCAGACTGTGTCATCATAAGTGACTTCCTGAGCAACCACCTTTGCTTTCCAGAACCAGAAATATAATCCTAGCTGTCAGACTCCAAACCCTCCCCCTGTCTTACTGACATACTGATATATTAGCAAGGAAAACAAAATCAGACTTTTTCTAACTGCTGCTTTGGACATTTGTGTGAAATAATACAAAACTTACTTAAAACTTCTGATTACTTTGGGAATGCTCCAGCTGTAAAAGCGTGCTTAGAAAGAGATATCCTAACAGGACCGGTAGATATATCGTAGGTATAGAAAGTCACGAAATGGAGGTTCTCTGTAGTTACTTCTCACTCATTACTAAATGTTATGTTACTGGTTAGTTTTTGAGGTTGGCCTGAAGTTTGCACTCCGAGTACATCCATTCAAGCAAAGAGCGTTTGACTCCAGGCATGGGTTTCACCTTACAGATGGAGACACGTGTATATAGGTGCCTACAATGTAGACATCTCCAGGTTAGCAGGTATCTAAGCTCCCATTGCAGTCATGGTGCAATGCATAGGGAGCCTCTAAAGTGATACAGCTCATGCCAGAGCTGGCACCTACCCTTGGCCAGCGGCATCACTCTCCAGACACACACCACTGCCTGCGTTAAGCAGCTCCCCGCCAGCTTCAGAGGTTGCTTAGATGTGTAGCTTACGCACAGACCACTGCATTTAGATGCCTTGCTCTGGAAGTAGTATCCAGTCCCTTCTCTGAGCAGGCATGCCCTGCAGATTTAGCTGCACTGTATGTCACTGGGATAACAAAAAGGGTAGTCAACCAACACAAGCTTGTGACCAATTTAGAGGCAGGGAACAGTGGCCAGTTTTTTTCTAGTTGGATTCAGAACCATGGGACAAAATCTCAGGGGAATGAGACACATCTAAAATTTTATAATTTTGTACCTCAAAATGCAAGTTGTTTTGTGGGTTGGTTGGTTGGTTTTAACTCTGCTGAAGTCAATGGCAAGTTCTCC
Source organism: Cariama cristata (assembly GCF_000690535.1). Taxonomy (NCBI): domain Eukaryota; kingdom Metazoa; phylum Chordata; class Aves; order Cariamiformes; family Cariamidae; genus Cariama; species Cariama cristata. The sequence continues at coordinate 7,927 of NW_009596728.1, forward strand.
TTTCATGTGGAGTAAGTATCTATAGGACATTACAGCCACTGTTTTAAGTCAGCACGGTGCTCATCATCCCAGTTAAAAACAGCAGAAGTGGTGGGTGCTTAGATCCTCTGAGAAAACAGCCAATTAAGTTTTTTCCTACATGCTGAATGGGTGATGTATGTTACCGAAAGAACAGCAGTCACCATTAAGAAGTCAACGTTTACCCACTCTTTTCCTACGTGCTGAATGGGTGATGTATGTGGCAAGAGTGGATAAACGTTGAGTTCTTAATGGTGACTGCTGTTCTTTCAGTAAAAGACTTGTAAAGAACCCCATGCAAACCTGAGGGGACAGCTAATAGTATTCAGGTCATAAACGTTTGTAAAGGATGTCTTAGAAAACCATTCCCATTACAGTGGTCTAGCATCCTGTGACATGCTAAGCTTAAGAAACCTATGTGCTGTTGCTCCATCCTCTTTGCAAAAGTTTGTGGGATAGCTAGAGGTTGTCTGGCTCGGTGGCTAAGCTGTATGATGCTTCCTGCAGCTAGATGGACACGCATATAGTTTGTGCACTGATTCATAGCTTTTTTCATTGCAGTACTGTTGCTCTGAATAAGAAATATACAGTCACTTCTTGTTACCTTGGGCAGGTTATCTGTAAATTAAGCACAGCCTAGATGCAGTGACACTCCGCACAATAATGCTGCCAGCCGTGAGCTGATAGATCTGCATTACACTAGGATGACTTTGACCAGTTTGGATCCGCCCAACAGTATTTCTTTGATTTCTGCCTCCCCCCACCATCCTTGTTGCATGTTCTTATACCGTAATTGTTCATGTATTGTATTACCTTTATTTTTGTTTAGTTTGTTTACCCTCTTCTCTTTGCCATTACCCAAACTGATGATGCCTTGCCTGAAGAGAGGTTGCTGATCGATGGTTAACTCTGTTACTGCCTCTGGGAAGCATAAGGCTTTTGTTCACATAATGCAAATCCATCTTAACCCTTCATCTTGCCACAACCTCTGTTGTTAGCAGAAGCATGCTACCAGTCTGGCTTTTGCTGAGTATTTCAGACCTTTCGCACACTCACTGCCAGGATTAAAGCTGCTAACTTCTTGTCTCAATTTGGGTCATAAACTTGACCAGGACTTTTATTTTCCCTGCTACCTGGAAGAACCAGAATGTGGATGGGTTTATGATGCACCTGAGTTTTTTGCTCGTTTTGGTTGTTCTTTCGTCTGTCTGTTGGTGTCTTCCAAAATATTCTCCAGTGACTCTTTTTCTCCACCTCAAATACTCCTCTGCCTCTGCATCAGCTGCTATGAGTGCACCGTTCTTTTATGAAGCTCATCACTCTCTGCATGTTAAGGTCCGGCCTCACTCTTTGAAAGAAGAGGAATAGCTTGGTTTTTCTCCTCTCTCAGCCTCCGAGAGTGCTGTGTGAGCTCTCCTTGTGCTGTCTGCTCCACACGAGAGCAGAAGCGACAGAGAAGACACCATTCATTCTTCTTCCCCAGGAGGCCATACTGGACATTTTTGTTCTCGATGTGCAGTGATCCTTCACGTATTTAGTAAATCTGCCTCAGCTGGGACATCTGTTCCATGGCGATAGAAGGGGCAAAATGCCCTGGTTTGGGATCACCTCTGCTAATAACAGAGTCTGCTCCTCTGAAATTTATTTCTAAACCAGAGCAATACTATTGAAGGATTAAAGTAAGATTAGAGCATTTATATTAAAATGCCTTATAATGTGAAAGAAATAGATGTTCTTAGGTTATAACTAGAAACTTGTTTTAGCTGTTCTAGTAATTAAAAGTTTTCTTTGCCTAATGCTAATGAAGAGATTAGATTTCATGTGAGTGGGACTAGAGCCTTCTGAATTCCCACATGCTTTTTAATTCTAGTGTAAACAGTAGTGTGTGCTGCCCACACTTCACACCAGTGCTTGTTTGGACCCTTGCATGGATCATCAGGCCCTTGCCCTGACCATCACGGTGCTTAGCATCTGTCCAAAAAAATCAGCTGTCCTATAGTGGTGACTTTGGTAACCCATTAATTTCCGTACATTATGCTCAAAAGGAGATTGTTCGATCCTGAGCAATCAGGGCAAGTTGTACGAAGTTTCCTTTCAGGAGGGCCCAACATCGTGACTGATGTTGTTTGAAATGTAATCTAAATTGATCGCACATGTCTACGTGTTTATACAGACAGTCACAAAATAAATTGGCAAATACTGTGCGTTTACTATGATTTTTCTTTCATTGGTAAGTGCAGCTTATGGCCAGATTACAAAGTAAATTTTTACACACACACATACGCTTACCCATTGATATAGATACAGATACAGATGATATAGATATCATTTGTATGGGTTTTAATCAATTTTGAATGTTTTGTGTTAAACATCTTCTCAGTGACATGCCAGTGTATTCTGCTTGGTTAGCCTTTAAGCACTGAGGCTGTCTGTGACAGCAGTTTGAGTAATCGATGATGGGAGTCTGTTGAAATGAAGGCAGTAAGTCCGTGATGAGTTTGCTTTGTCGAACAGGGTAACAGAAGTTATTACTTAATTCTTTGCTGAGTACTTCCCACAGTGGGTAGCTGTGGAGTTTAACACAGCCACATAAGCACAAGCATGGGTGACGCAACGGGGTCATTTACACTGATGAGAACAAGTGCACATCTGTATTCAGAGTGGCTCAGGCACGTTCAGTATAGAGCTGACTTGACGCACTTTTACTGAACAGTGAAGAAAGGAGAGACCGAAGGCCATCCCAGTTTCATATTTTTATGAACTGCTTCTTGTCTTTCTAATGAACTGACTCCTCAGCCATTCCTAGTGTAATTGACCAATGTGTATTAGGCACTGAGCTCTGAAATGCTGCTATATTTAATCCATAAATGTCAACATTTGAAAACCATTTCCTAAGATAATTTTTATAATTTTCCAACTGAAACAAATGTGCATGACCTATGTGATTTTACCTATATCATTGTTCTAGACACATGACATCCTTTTCCCTGAAAGAAAAATTTGTGCCACAGCTGCTGTGCAGCATCCCCCAGTCCTCTGTGTAGTGTTGTAACAGCATCATCTGGACATCACCCAGGATCAAGTGTAAGAAATCTTAAGGCCTTCTAACCTTATTTGGTTAAAAGGGTGACGGAGAGTCACAAACAGAAGGTTAAAAAGAAGGTTGTAAACAGTGAATGCGGTGGGGATGGCTGCACTCTTAGTTATTAGTGCCTTGAAACTAAGTGTATGTCAGGCTGCTATTAAAGGTTGTCTGCCAGATGAAGAAGCCATTCAGTTGATAACACAAGAAGGCAACACTCTGAAAGATGCACAAGCCAGAAACAAATTAATCAGGATAGTGAAAACAGATGCAGAAGTCGGGTAGTCACAAGGAGGAGCAGCAACAGAGTGGTGAAAGTTTCTTGCCCAGTCTCTATAAGGGAAGCTGCGGATGTTATACAAAGATGTGCTGTTCTCATTTCCCTGCATTTGCTTCGTACTCCTGTTTATTGCACATCAAACATATTTACATATCCAGGGATGAAATGGAAATGATTGATGCAAAGGAGGTATTTTTGTTAATTGCTGTTGCTCTGAGTCATGCCTGACTGGGACTGCTGGAGATTGGTGAAGAAAGACAGAACTATTATTAGAGATATAAATAATTGTCAAGAGCAACTTTTAAACCCATCTGTTACCACACATCAACATCCAAAATTATCCGAAGAGGAGAGGGGCAGCAATACAAGGACTAAGCCAATGCCACGTCTTCGTCAATGTAGATGTTGGCAACTGGTCCTGAATCTTTGTCCATTTTTTATTCACTTCTCCTCCCTTGGAGCTTCAGTCATTTTTTGTCACAACCCTATCAGTGCCTGCTGCGTGTTGCAACAACCGTGTCTCACGCTCAGAGCTGATGGGTGTTTAAGAGTTGGGCTGCTTTATCTGCACAACACTAGTGAAATGTGTCCACTTTTTGTCCTGTTGGTTGGGAAGCAATTCTTAAGGTGCTCTCATGTGCAAGGTAGAGTCAAGAGGAGATAAGCATCTAATTTGAGAAGGGAAAGCGGTGCTTGAAGTGCTTGAAGATGGTGCTTTTCATAGTGGAGCTGTACTGCAGAGCACACAGGTGGATTTCTTGGTACTTCCTGCTCTGCAGGAGTAGAGGAGGGATTTTAGAAATATCTGTCTATGAATGGTTTCATGATCCTTGGGTTCACTGTTGATGTGGGCTGCGTAAGCAACTGAAGTGGATCAAACCAACTGAAGTGCAGTTTGGTCATGTGTGACCAGCAGCCAGAAAACCCTAGCTCCAAAGGATTTTGGAAATACAATCCTTCAGAGTATCATCTGATGCTGAATCATGGCTTCCAATGCAAGTGATAATGAAAATACATCTGTGGCACTCCCTAGTTTATATCCTTCCACCTGTAACCCTTCTGCTGTGAAATCATTCTTGAAACAGCTGTTCCAATTGGATAGTAGTTCAAGAAATGACCCTGCAACAGAACATATAGTCTGTAGTTTGGCCTCATAACCTTATTCCAGAAAATACATTATAGATTCTGTACGTGAAGAAATCAGAATGAATAAGGACAAAGCATTCAGCACTGTTTCCTTTTGCTTTGTCTGCACTGGGCAATAGGTCGGCATTTTTAGGAATATACGGGGGAATATCCATTTTTATGACAAACCTGAGGTTTATGGAGAAGTTACAAAGACTCTTTAGCGGCAGAAAATGGGTGATATCTGAAAAAGAAAGGTAATTGTCTTGGAGATTGTTACAAATTTTGAGATTTTTCATTTGACTGGAGTTAGCTTTTGTATGAGATGGCCCTCATAAAGTGTTGGTTTGTTTACAGGGTAACTTGTCTTCATCAAGCTTGCTTCCTGCTTACTTGCTTCATCCTTCTGTAGGCTCAAGAAAGAGTACTGAAATCAGACTTTTCTTAATAAATCTCAGGGCTAATGATTTATTAATATATTGTTTGCAGTCATAGATGAGTCATGCAAACTCATGAGTCTATTTTTGTACCAGACCATGTGTTAATTTTAGTCATGAATCTTCTGCTGGTTATTCTAGCTGACGGAAATCATAAGTATTTTGGGTTTGCTTTGTCTTTATGATATCACCCTGTAATTCAGGTGAGTTGTTATTGCATAAAACATTTCTCAGTAAAAATTCTTAATCTCTGAAAGCCTACTTGAAGCATATTCAATTGCAGTCCATTTCAGATTGCCATAAACAGATGTACAAACTGAATTCAATAGCTAAAATATGAACTGACAGTGTGAGTTCTGCAGTTATTTGCTCTGTTTCAAATGAATATTTCTTGGCGTCTCTTTTGTGTTCTTGGCAGGTGAGGTTGAATAATGATAATCTTTATATCAGCAGTTGGTTTTGTACTACATGATTATAGCTAATTTCAATCAAGCACTTGTCTAAAATTAAGTCATATGAATGGATTTTGGGTCTCTCATTATCTTCACTCTAACCCATTTAATAGTAGGGTTCTTCTTAAGCAGGTAGTTCATGCCAGTCTTCCACATAGTGTTATTTTTAGCACTTGCAGCATCCACATGAAATTGCTCATGCTTGTCTTATATTCTGACCAAGCGCTGTATGGGTTATGATCCTGTGCATCTTGTGAGACATGCATGTCTCGGTCCAGAACAGAAGTGGCCAGATTATATAAATCTCTTTTCCCCCTGTTTCTGATATTATTCAGGGTTAGTGTTTCGAAGTAGAAGGGAGCACACTCCAGTTAATTGACTGCTATATAAAGTTATTACCACTGAGGAGTTGATAGGTCAAAGTAATTCTGTTTCTCTGATCACTGCTTATTTCCTTTAATCTCTCTTTCTTTCTCCCAATTTACCTTGTATTTTCTTCACAGTATTTATGAAGCTTTAAGCTATTTACTGTCTCGGAAGTAGTCACTTAAAGTGCCTACATTACACCAGAAGAAGTGAAGGGGGTGGTGGCTATGGCTGGTAATCATTTTATTGCAGAATGAAAAAGTGAAATCCACTGAATCTTAAAACTGTGTTTAATGATCTGTTTCAGGAACTTCTATTACATCACAATGCTGAGGGATCCAGTATCACGGTACTTGAGTGAATGGAAGCATGTCCAGAGGGGTGCGACGTGGAAAACTTCCCTTCATATGTGTGATGGAAGAAGCCCAACACCAGATGAGCTGCCTACCTGTTATGAAGGAGATGACTGGTCTGGAGTCAGTTTACAGGAATTCATGGATTGTAGCTACAACTTGGCCAACAACCGCCAGGTGCGCATGCTGGCAGACCTCAACCTGGTGGGATGCTACAACTTGACTTTTATGAATGAGAGTGAAAGAAATACGATTCTTCTCCAAAGCGCCAAGAACAATCTGAAAAATATGGCCTTCTTCGGGCTCACAGAATTTCAGAGGAAAACGCAGTATCTCTTTGAGAGGACATTCAACCTGAAATTCATTTCCCCATTCACCCAATTCAACGTTACACGGGCCTCCAATGTGGACATTGGTGAGGATGTGCGGCAACGGATAGAGGAGCTGAATTTCTTGGACATGCAGCTGTATGAATATGCAAAGGACCTGTTCCTGCAGCGCTTCCAATACTCCAAGCAAGAGGAGCATCAGAAGAACCGGCTAAAGAGGCGAGAGGAGCGGCGGATGCTGCGGGAGCAGAGAGCTCACCAGTGGCCAAGGGAAGAGGCAGCAAAAGTAGCCGTTACTGAAGATTATAATAGTCAGGTCGCAAGGTGGTGATGCTCCTCCATCTTGACTAACCGATGAGAGGATCAGAGAGATTGTGCAACTTGGCTACGTGGGAATTAGCCAAGGAAGGCCTACCGCTTTGGTAAATGGGACCACATCTGACAACTGCCCTTCCTTCTCTCAGTTTTTCTTGGTTTCTGCCAGTGGGGAGAATGGTTTTGGTTTTGTTTTTTTTCTCAATAGGCATTGATTAGTGTTATTAAATGACAGTAGAATAGATTCCTGTTCAAAAAGACTTCCTTCAAAGCCCAAAGCTATGAGGATGGGTTGAAGACAGCTATATCCTTTGTGTTAACAGATGTACCCTGTACAATCTGAGCTACCAAAACTTGTGCAGGTATGAATGAAAAATTGGGAAAAAATACCTGGTTTGGTTCCGCTGTGACATGAGAACTAGTTTATTTCGTACTGTCCTTTGCAACTGTAGTGTGTAGCTTTCTAGTGAATTAAATGGGGGAAAGCACATTGTCCTTCAAACTTCTACATGCTGTGTTTTGATTAAGGGAAGAATTTGCTGAAGTGATTAAAAAAGACCTAGGAAAGGTGGGATTGGGGCATCACTTGTTCTGTTCTGTTAGCCAGCAATCAGAGATGATTTATAAGTGAAGTGATGGAGGGGTTAGCTTATTCCTCCACAGATGTTGAGAGTACAGAACCCAGCCAGGTAGCAGCCATCTTTCTGAGTGCATGTGGCAAAGGGAAAGCCTTGAGAAATGAGGTACACATGGCAGCTGGGCACACGTGATGGAGACTATCTAGCTGGAGGCAATGAAATCAGCTTTCCCATTCACAAAAGGTGAAGAAGGGCCAAGCAAACTACAGGGAAGAGGAAAGAGAGAGCAGAAATAGCTGAAGTATTAGCGTGACATTTTCCAGACTTGCTGTAAAAGCCTGGAGATATATTGTCTGTGAAAGCAGGCAGGTTTATGATATTGTCTCTTAAAACACATTGATGCCAAGTGAATACAGTTTAAATTGATTTTCCCTCTAAGTACAGTAGTGGCTAGGAAAAAAAATCAGCTTTCATTTTTATAGGATACATAATGGATATGTGGAAAGTCTTGATATTTATGACTCTGTATGAAGATTCTTCGTAAATTTATTGTTTTCATGATGAGACATCTGTATCTGCTTTTCTTCCTTGTCTAGAGAAAGATTCAATGAGTTCTTCCTCCACCTGTTACATTCTTGTGGCTAAACTGCATCTGTTTATTCCAAGATTTTATGTTGATCCATTCGTAATAGTGAAATTTTTAAAAGAGGGTCCTGTGCACCATAGATCTTTTGACAGAGTTTTTTTTTCCTTCTTCTTGTAGCATAACTGTAAAGCATTAGGAGGAAATTTCTCTAAGTGCCTCAACATGGCTGCTAAATCAAGATGCTGAAAGTATATTATTGCATGCATGAATGGCTTTTACCTTACAGATTTGCTAATTAGAAATACTGGAGTACCTAATGTGAATGTGGATGCACATTTCTCATTTATTTTCAAAATTCAAGGTTTTTATCCAGTCGATAAAAAAAAAAAAAAGTGTTACAGAAAAAAGAGATTGAATTTGAAAATTTGTCCCTTCATTTCCAGGTGTTTTTTTATTTAGTGCATGCTGTATCTTCTTTTCTTCTGACAGTGCTATTGCTGCTTCTCTATGCACAATATCAAAAATATGATCTAACAATCCTGTTGAGAGTTAAAGCATACAGTAATACATTAAACGTGGAATATGATAACAGCTACTAAGAAGTGAAGAGGGCTACTGGTATGATGCCTCATTATCAACGTAGTTTATCAGCAATATGCTGCTTTACACCTGATTGTCCATGTGCTACTTTTGGGGTGAGTAGCAGTGGTTTTTGGTCCCTAATACCTGTTCCACTGGTGGATCATGTGCATCTCTTCCCACCTCCACATTCAGAAGGGAAAACGCAGGACTGCAGATCGTTACTCTGCTGCCCCAGCACGGGATGTCTGCCTTAGAGTAAGGGTGAGGAGCTCTATATGCTCCTTGGATAGTGCTGCTCGGTGCCCTATTGCCTGGAAAAGGTGTTCAGACACCTCGCTCATGTATGGACACCTGCCTTTGGAGATTTAAATTGAAAAGTTTACAGCCTAGGACTGAAGTTTTCTCTAGGTGTCCTGGCTGCAGGATGGCGAGGCCATGAAGAGCTAAGCATGACCCATATTATTGCACCACCAGCACAGTGCAGGTAAATCGCAGTGATCTGACGTCTTACCCACTGGCACTGGGGCTTTGGGCTGGGCTGGCGCTGGCCCTGTGGAGGGAGGGAGCTTTCTGGCTGGTGATGCAGGGATGACAGGAGCTGTTGAGTCTCCCTGTTCCCGGGCCTGTTGCAGCACCTTATACTCTATGTCCAGGATTTGTTTCCATGAGCACAGGGGGCTAGGGGTGCTGAAGGGACCCCACAAGGGCCCCCGGCAGAGGCAGGGTGGGCAGTGGTGTGGGGCATGCGGGAGAGGCAGGGCTGGCAGAGGCAGGGTGCGGGGGCTTGGCAGGAGCCAGGGCGGCACAGGAGGGAAGCCAGCCATGTGGGAGGAAAGGTGCAAGGCCAAATTCACATTAAGGAGGAAGATAAGCAAGGAAGTAGAATCAGTCCCAGCACATGTTTTGTTGTAAAGCATCTCTTCTTTTTCCTCCTAAGCACTAAAAAAGTGTCCCCTTCCTCGCATCCCTGGCTCCTTCCCCCACAGGCCACCTCTCCGCGCCGCTCCCGGCAATGGGGACCTCATTTTTCATTTAGAAAATGCAATGTTATCTTTTCAGGGGAGAGGAGATAGAGCTCAGAAATGGTTCCCTGGAGCCTCACCAGTAAATGCAAGTATCAGACAATTTCAGCTGACTAAGCACACCAACTGTTCTCCAAACTATTCCTTCAACCTGACACAAAACAAAGACTAATGAGGAAAATCGAAGTAGTCTTTGGGCAGTTTACATTAGTTTGGCAATACCTTAATGCAATGCCTAACCTTTTCATCAGTCATTTCCAGGAGACAAGATTAGGGTCCTGAAGAGCTGTTAATGTGCTGTAGCATCTATGTTAACGGCATTTGCCTTAATGCTTGGGATTTAGTTAAAATTGAAGTTGGTTTGTTGGGTTTTTTTTCCTCTGGAGCCTGTGTAGCAGATAGCCCTGGTTGTGCAGGAGTAGTTGAGTGGGGGCAGCCAGCGGCTGAGATCTTGCCCAGAGCCCCTGGGACTGAAGGACCCGGCACCTCCTTCTGCAGCTCCAGCAGTAAATCCAGCAAACTCACTGTGCCAACTTTTTTTCTTAGCAGAATTTCCGGGCACATGACAAATAAGTTTGGAAATACTTTTAGGCTGACTTCTGAGACACAGGCTTGCAGCTTTTTTCCTCTTGGGTGCTGTGCCCGAAGTAATGTAACACAAAAGCAAACTGAAGGCCTTGGTTCATATCTCTGTTATTCCAGGTTTTCATTGCTCTGACAACATGGACTTCACTGTAGTTACACCAGCTCATATAAGATCGGAGCGCAGCGTGTTTCTTTCAAAACCTTTGTGAGCAACGATGCTACAGGATTTCTGTCCATCTTCCTGGCATGACTTTGTTGCTTAAACAAGGCAGTTTGGCTTCTGCTACTGTGGTGCTGAAACAAATCTCATTCTTTTGTAATGAAGATGTACTTGCTAATCTCTCCCATCACATCCTCAGCACTGGCTGTCTTTTCCAGTTATAATTCACTGTTGGCTTGGAGGAGACAGAGAAAAATGCTGTGTCATTAAAACTTGTTTCTGGTAGTTCAATGTCTAGTCCAAGAACTCAGCCTATTACCTATGGACCATACTTTATTAAGGAATGAAAATTTGTCCTGTCTTCGCCACTCATCAGTGCTAACAATAAAAAGCTTTTTCACCATGGGGAAAGAAAAAAACCACTGTTTCTGATGTTGGGTATTCTTCACTGAAGTTGTGTTAATAGTGAGGCTATGATAGCCTTGCTAGGGATTCTACCCAATATGCAGTAGTTATTTGCAGTTCACTAAAACCAGAAGTACAGAACAAAAAAGTGATGGAAGTCAGATCCAGAAGCAAACTTCCTAGCTGCAGCATATCTGTTCAACCAAACTAAATAGCAGATCACATCACCTTTGCATCTGGAGATGTTTCAGATTTGAAGTACACTACTAAACTGGGAGGTTTCTCAAGTTGGCCTTCTCGTTAATATATGCTTCCTTCTGCATTAGTGGGTTCTTGTTTCCCACCTGCAGTCTTGTATCAGTTATGAGCACTGATGTTATAAAACTTATCTCACTGACACTTTTTTTCCCCTCGGTTACTGTTCCCCTGATATATGTGGAATTGTTCTTTTTTGATCTGGGATAAGGAATATTTTGTTTCCAGGCTGGTGGAGACTACCCTGTATGAGATGAACAATCTGCTGGAGCAGATTGCTGTATCCTCCCTACATGTGGCAAATGCATACTCAGAAATGGTACCCAGTTGGCACTGAAACACTTCTTTCACTTTGGTTCTTGTAATACTTTCTTTGTTGATATTTTTTTTTTGGGGGGGTGGGGGGGGGATGTGTTCCATAGCCTACAATATCCTTGGCTTTCTTCTTGGTCATACCACTAGCTCTGTGATTTCAAATAAATGTTGGAAGTGGGAAAAAAAAAAGAGTTCCCATCAGTTGCCATATTTAAGACGAAAGGGTAAATTAATAGGCTGTAAATTACTTTATTCTTTAGGAATTTTCCTTCTGTTTATGTGCAATAATGTGTGTGAACTCTGCTACTAAGAGATTGTATTGTGAGTAACCATATCCGCTTTTATTCCTATTTACAAGGTAGTTTGTAGACCTAGGGATTTTCATTGATGTAAAGCACAATTTAATGAATTATTTAATGTGTTTAACCATTGTGATGTCAAAAGCAATTGTTTTCATATATTTATTTGTTGGTGGTTTTCTGTAAAATTATGCTCATTAAGAAATCTGTTAAAAATGAAGTTTTGTTGAATATTGTTGGGTCCATGAATTACTTATGAGCAACAAATAAACATAGTTTGCAGTTTTGAAACACTAAAGGTTCCATCTTATCTACATAGCCATAAAAATGACTAAAAATGCTTCTGTCAGGCCAGTTTCAAGCATTAGTAAAGATCCACTGTAATGATAATTATGGTTTTTTAACAAAATATACGTGGAGGAAAAGCATGTTGATATCACTTACTATTTAATTATGTTGGGGTCCAATACCAAAATCTTTTTATTCCAGTTGATTTTGCTGGGCTTTATCTCAGATTGAATTAAGACAGGAGAGTTAAGACTTGAATAGTCGCCAGCACTAATTCGAGTGACCCCAGCTTCAGAATTTCCATACTTGGACTGAATTAAGACTTAAGTTTGCAAATAGCAGTAGTGAATTCATTGGACTTCATTTTTACTCCAGCGGCACTGAGGACCAGTCCAATCTGTCAGGATAATCTCATGAGCTGCTGTGGGGAAGGATGAGAAGTTGCAGTCTGTTGCCACACTGTTAGCCTCATATATGTGCCCTTATATCTTCTGATGATGCGTCGAACTTTGGAGGAGCTGATGCTTATTCAGCCGTACTATTTCATGTAAGTGTGTGAATACAGTGAACTGGAACAGGGATGGGTGTGTGGAGGAGCATGGAGAGACTTCAGTAAGGAGGAAACACTGACCTCTCTTTTAGAGAGTAACTGAGGCCCTCTGTTAGATCTGCTTGTTTCAAGAGTAGTCCACGTCCCTCTTCCATGACTATATTATCAGATCAAAACTTTTTCACATTTCTCGATTTTCCTGGCAACAAGTCTTGCAGACATGCCACGTTCCTGGAGGTGAGTCTGGTTAAAAGACAAGGCCATGCTGTGGCACATTAGGATGTAATGACCATGACCAAACCCTTTTTGATCAAAGTCAACTGACCTCTGCCGAGTGCTGAGGAAAGCTATATTAATGGTAAAAAAAAATATAGTCTGCATGAGAAATTACTCTTGGAACACAACAGAAACAGCATTTGATGAGGGTAGCAGAAGAAGGGGCGCTCTCAAAGGTTCTGGTTAGTTTTGTTTTCTTAATTGTTCTTCACAGCACCTTAGACTCAAACAGATAATATTTAAGAAGCACCATTGTCAGTAGGGACTGTTTGAGCCTATAGTAATCAATACCTCTCTAGAATTTATTTTCATATCATTCTCCCATTTTTTTATTTCTCTAGCTCTATTCACTTAATCACTGAATTCATCTGTACTGCTGGTTTGCTCTTGAAGTCTTCATATATGAAGACTGTGGGGTAACTGTATGTTAGGAGGTGTTTTGACTGTCTAGAGCTTGACGATGGTGATGAAAGGGTCGAGTGTTTATGGGTAAGAATCAGGGGGAAGGCCAACAAGGCAGAAATCATGGTGAGAGTCTGTTACAGACCACCCAACCAAGATGAAGAGGTAGAGGAAATATTCTATAAGCAGCTGGGAGAAGAGTCCCTAGCCTTTGTTCTCATGTGGGACTTCAACTTATGAGACGTCTGCTGGAAATACAACCCAGCAGAGAGGAAACAGTTTAGGAGGTTCCTGGAGTGTGTGGAAGACACCTTCCTGACACAGCTGGTGAGGGAGCTAACGAGGGAAGGCGCCCGCTGGACCTGTTTGTGAACAGAGAAGGAGTCGTGGGTGATGTGATGCTTGGAGGCTGGCTTGGGCACAGCAATCACGAAATGGTAGTTTTCA